>NW_026112142.1:70000-247500 GCF_024679095.1 Eriocheir sinensis
CTCCACTATCACAAGCTTCCTCTCTGCACTTTACCTTTCCTCTCCAACCTCCTTAGCTGATCTTCATGCTTCATCTCCTTCATTCCTCCTCCTCCTTCTCCTTCTCCTCCTCCTCCTCCTCCTCCTCCTCCTCTTCCTCCTCCTCCTCCTTGCCCTTCCTACACTTACATTGACATTTCCTCTTTCCGGATGGCCTCTGAGTAAATTTCCCGGTACGTGTGTGTGTGTGTGGACATCCGCATATTCGACCCGATGGCTGCCTGTCACCGTGAGCTGCCCCTGCAAGCCACCCACCACAGGAACGAGCAGGAGAAGACAAGGGCATACGGTGAAAGAATCCAACATGTGGATCAGGGCAGCTTCACCCCCCTCGTCTTCACCACATCCGGCGGGATGGGTCCCAGGGCCCAATGCTTCTACACACGCCTCACGGAACTAATCTCAGAAAAGAAGCAACAGCCAAGGAGCCACGTTGTCGCCTGGATGAGGTGTCGCCTCTCGTTCTCCCTGCTCAGGTCGGCCATCCTATGTCTCAGGGGCACCAGACACTCTGGCCCAAAAGCCACCACCATCTCCAATATGGACTATGAAGCCACAGTGGTGGAGAGTGACATTAGGGTGGGTCGGGAGTGACTTGAGTAGGGAAGGAAAGGGGGATCTGGACGTAATAGATGATAGGTGATTTAGTGTCAGGTAGTATTAGTGATATGGTTGGATGCCACAGTCATTGGCGAACAGAGTTGGGGCTAATGACCTCCAAGATATGGAGCCCTCCATGATTATGTGTCGGGAAAATAAACATGGGTGGAGGTATCATTTATGTTGTGTTGTGTAGTAGTAGTAGTAGCAGTAGTAGTAGTAGTAGTAGTAGTAGTAGTAGCAGCGGAAGTCGTAACAGTAGCATCAGTCTTTCCCTTTTCCGTCCACTCACTCACAGTTGGAAGGTCATTTCGCGGCGTTATTTCGAGTGGCTGAGAGGCGAACAAAGAACTGCTGTGTGTGTGTGTGTGTGTGTGTGTGTGTGTGTGTGTGTGTGTGTGTGTGTGTGTGTATGTGTGTGTGTGTTGGTCCGGTACCTGCTCTCTCTCTCTCTCTCTCTCTCTCCGGGAAAATGACTAGGGCCTCACAGAACCGGCTATCGCTCCCCTATCACGGCCGCCACCTGGGCCACTCGCTGATCGTCAACCTGTATTACTGAGACCATTCTTCACTTTAACTTGTGCTCCCATTCTCTTCCTTTTACCGGATGAAATTGGTGTTTACAGGGTATACATATTTCTGGGTATTCTGAAGCAAGCAAATGCGATACTTGAAGAAATAAAATAAAAATAAGGACAGTATAATTATGATGTTAATGAAAAGAAGAAAAATATGAGATACTTGAAGAAATGAAGAAAAACACAATATAATAATAATGTTGATGGAAAAGAAAATAAAAAAATGAGATACCTGAAGAAATGAAAAAAAAAATAAAGATAATGGAAAAGAAAAAGTGAGATACATGAAAAAAATGAAGAAAAAATAGACAGTATGATTATGATATCTATGGATGAATGTCTCTCTCTCTCTCTCTCTCTCTCTCTCTCTCTCTCTCTCTCTCTCTCTCTCTCTCTCTCTCTGTTTCTGTCGGTCTGTTTCACACTCACTTTCTCTCTGCCTCGCACTAAGTCCCCGCACAGATCATTTTCTCCTTTAATAATCGTTACTTTTAATTAATCTTGTCATTAATTGCTACCAAGCCTCAACCTCCTCATTAACTTGATATTGTAAGAACATCCAACGTGTGTGTGTGTGTGTGTGTGTGTGTTTATGAGAGAGAGAGAGAGAGAGAGAGAGAGAGAGAGAGAGAGAGAGAGAGAGAGAAAGGGAGCAGGAAGGAGAGGGAGGGAGGAGGTGGAGGAGGAGGAGGAGCAGCAGGAAAGAGGAGGAGGAGGAGGAGGAGGAGCCTAAAGGTAGATAGAGAAGTAGTGGCAATATTTTACTTTTCCAATGGCTTCGTGGCGGCCTGGTATCTGGAGGAGGAAGAGGAGGAGGAGGAGGAGGAGGAGGAAGGGAGGCGTGTGGGGGGGCGTGTGGGGAAGGAGGGAGGAGCGCCGGGGTGGGAAATACGCTCTCGGTCGCTTGAAGTCTCTCCCTCTCTCCTTTTTCATACTTGTGTAGACTCTCTCCTTTACTGCCGTATTTAAGGATACACCGGCGATTGTTTTTTTTTTTTTTTACAGCTAAAGAGTCAGTTAAAGGGCATAAATAAAAATATAAAAAAAAAGCCCGTTACTCACTGCTATTGGATAGAGGTCAAAGTGTCCAAAAAGAGGTCAGTTTCGGGAGGAGAGGTGTCCTGATACCCTCCTCTTGAAAGAGTTCAAGTCGTAGGCAGGATGTATGTATATAAGAAGATTGTTTTGCTAAGGCGGAACACTGTAGAGAGAGGGGGAGAAGGGTTAGGGGAAGGGAAAGGCTTAGTTTAGTCTGCCTTGAAATTGTGAAGAGAGCGTCCGTTTTCTATTTTTTGGGAGGGAAGGAAAGATGCGGGATGAAGGGGGGGGAAGTAAAAAGTTAGCATGTATGTCTATAGGTTGGTAGGTAGGTAAGTAGGTAGAGGTGTGAGTGTGTGTGTGTGTGTGTGTGTGTGTGTGTGTGTGTGTGTGTGTGTGTGTGTGTGTGTGTGCATGGGCTTTTGGGAGTAGCATCAAGTGAGTGTTTGTGTATGTAGGAATGTTTGAGTGTGTATGTATTTTGGTGTGTTTGTATGACGATGTTTATTGTTGGAAAGTTTCGTTTAGTCGGCGCAACATCTGTGGTCATATGCCGGAGAGAGACAGAAGGGGAAGGAATTATAAGAGATGGGAACAGATGCCAGGAGACGGGACACAACCTCCGATTAGTACTGCTTGGTGTACAGGCTTAAAGGTGTGTGTGTGTGTGTGTGTGTGTGTGTGTGTGTGTGTTTGCTTCTTAGTTAGTTAAATAGTCTGTTAGTAAGTGTGTGTGTGTGTGTGTGTGTGTGTGTGTGTGTGTGTTTATCTGTATGTGTCTGCTTCCCTGCCTGCCTGTCTGTCTGTATAAGTCTTGTAAGTATTGTAAGTCTGCATCCCAAACAGACAATTAAGCCAGGGTCAGCATCCCACCCCGGCAATTAAGCCAGGGTAAGCATCCCACCCCGGCAATTAAGCCAGGGTCAGCATCCCACCCAGGCAATTAACCCAGGGTCAGCATCCCACCCAGGCAATTAAGCCAGGGTCAGCATCCCACCCAGGCAATTAAGCCAGGGTCAGCATCCCACCCAGGCAATTAACCCAGGGTCAGCATCCCACCCAGGCAATTAAGCCAGGGTCAGCATCCCACCCAGGCAATTAACCCAGGGTCAGCATCCCACCCAGGCAATTAACCCAGGGTCAGCATCCCACCCAGGCAATTAACCCTGGGTCAGCATCCCACCCAGGCAATTAACCCGGGGTCAGCATCCCACCCAGGCAAGTACCCCCGGGTCCGCATCCCACCCAGGCAATTAACCCAGGGTCAGCATCCCACCCAGGAAATTAAACCAGGGTCAGCATCCCACCCAGGCAATTAACCCAGGGTCAGCATCCCCCCCAGGCAATTAAGCCAGGTCAGCATCCCACCCAGGCTATTAATCAGCATCCCACCCAGGCAATTAACCCGGGTCAGCATCCCACCCAGGCTCAGCATCCCACCCAGGCAATTAACCCGGGGTCAGCATCCCACCCAGGCAATTAACCCGGGGTCAGCATCCCACCCAGGCAATTAACCCGGGGTCAGCATCCCACCCAGGCAATTAAGCCAGGGTCAGCATCCCACCCAGGCAATTAAGCCAGGGTCAGCATCCCACCCAAGCAATTAAGGCAGGGTCAGCACCCCACCCAAGCAATTAAGCCAGGGTCAGCATCCCACCCACGCAATTAAGCCAGGGTCTGCATCCCACCCAGGAAATTAAACCAGGGTCAACATCCCACCCAGGCAATTAAGCCAGGGTCAGCATCCCACCCAAGCAATTAAGCCAGGGTCAGCATCCCACCCAAGCAATTAAGCCAGGGTCAACATCCCACCCAGGCAATTAAGCCAGGGTCAGCATCCCACCCAGGCAGTTAAGCCAGGTCAGCATCCCACCCATTCAGTTTAGCCAGGGTCAGCATCCCACCCAGGCAATTAAGCCAGGGTCTGCATCCCACCCAGGGAATTAAACCAGGGTCAGCATCCCACCCAGGCAAAGCCAAGGTCAGCATCCCACCCAGGCAGTTAAGCCAAGGTCAGCATCCCACCCAGGAGTTAAGCCAGGGTCCTCATCCCACCCAGGCAGTTAAGCCAAGGTCAGCATCCCACCCAGGCAGTTAAGCCAGGGTCAGCATCCCACCCAGGCAGTTAAGCCAAGGTCAGCATCCCACCCAGGTCAGCATCCCACCCAGGCAGTTAAGCCAAGGTCAGCATCCCACCCAGGCAGTTAAACCAGGGTCAGCATCCCACCCAGGCAGTTAAGCCAAGGTCAGTATCCCACCCAGGCAGTTAAACCAGGGTCAGCATCCCACCCAGGCAGTTAAGCCAAGGTCAGCATCCCACCCAGGCAGTTAAGCCAGGGTCAGCATCCCACCAGGCAGTTAAGCCAGGGTCAGCATCCCACCCAGGCAGTTAAGACAAGGTCAGTATCCCACCCAGGCAGTTAAGCCATGGTCAGCATCCCACCCAGGCAGTTAAGCCAAGGTCAGCATCCCACCCAGGCAGTTAAGCCAAGGTCAGTATCCCACCCAGGCAGTTAAACCAGGGTCAGCATCCCACCCAGGCAGTTAAGCCAAGGTCAGCATCCCACCCAGGCAGTTAAGCCAGGGTCAGCATCCCACCCAGGCAGTTAAGCCAGGGTCAGCATCCCACCCAGGCAGTTAAGCCAGGGTCAGCATCCCACCCAGGCAGTTAAGCCAGGGTCAGCATCCCACCCAGGCAGATAAGCCAGGGTCAGCATCCCACCCAGGCAGTTAAGCCAAGGTCAGCATCCCACCCAGTCAATTAAGCCAAGGTCAGCATCCCACCCAAGCAGTTAAGCCAGAGTCAGCATCCCACCCAGGCAGTTAAGCCAAGGTCAGCATCCCACCCAGGCAATTAAGCCAAGGTCAGCATCCCACCCAGGCAGTTAAGCCAGGGTCAGCATCCCACCCAGGCAATTAAGCCAGGGTCACCATCCCACCCAGGCAGTTAAGCCAGGGTCACCATCCCACCCAGGCAGTTAACACAAGGTCAGCATCCCACCCAGGCAGTTAAGCCAAGGTCAGCATCCCACCCAGGCAATTAAGTCAGGGTCATCATCCCACCCAGACAGTTAAGCCAGGGTCAGCATCCCACCCAGGCAGTTAACACAAGGTCAGCATCCCACCCAGGCAGTTAAGCCAGGGTCACCATCCCACCCAGGCAGTTAAGCCAGGGTCAGCATCCCACCTAGGCAACTAAGTCAGGGTCATCATCCCACCCAGGCAGTTAACACAAGGTCAGCATCCCACCCAGGCAGTTAAGCCAGGGTCAGCATCCCACCCAGGCAATTAAGTCAGGGTCATCATCCCACCCAGGCAGTTAAGCCAGGGTCAGCATCTCACCCAGGCAGTTAAGCCAGGGTCAGCATCCCACCCAGGCAGTTAAGTCAGGGTCAGCATCCCACCCAGGCAGTTAAGCCAGGGTCAGCATCTCACCCAGGCAGTTAAGTCAGGGTCAGCATCCCACCCAGGCAGTTAAGCCAGGGTCAGCATCCCACCCAGACAATTAAGCCAGGGTCATCATCCCACCCAGGCAGTTAAGCCAGGGTCAGCATCCCACCCAGGCAATTAAGCCACGGTCATCATCTCACCCAGGCAGTTAAGCCAGGGTCATCATCCCACCCAGGCAATTAAGCCAGGGTCAGCATCCCACCCAGGCAATTAAGCCAGGGTCAGCATCCCACCCAGGCAATTAAACGAGGGTCAGCATCCCACCCAAACAATTAAGCCAGGGTCATCAACCCACCCAGGCAGTTGAGCCAAGGTCAGCATCCCACCCAGGTTTTTAAGCCAGGGTCAGCATCCCACCCAGGCAGTTAAGCCAGGGTCAGCATCCCACCCAGGCATTTAGGCCAAGGTCAGCATCCCACCCAGGCAGTTAAGCCAAGGTCAGCATCCCACCCAGGCAGTTAAGCCAAGGTCAGCATCCCACCCAGGCAGTTAAGCCAAGGTCAGCATCCCACCCAGGCAGTTAAGCCAAGGTCAGCATCCCACCCAGGCAGTTAAGCCAAGGTCAGCATCCCACCCAGGCAGTTAAGCCAGGGTCAGCATCCCACCCAGGCAGCTCAGCCAAGGTCAGCATCACACCTAGGCAGTTAGGCCAAGGTCAGCATCCCACCCAGGCAGTTAAGCCAAGGTCAGCATCCCACCCAGGCAGTTAAGCCAGGGTCAGCATCCCACCCAGGCAGTTAAGCCAAGGTCAGCATCCCACCCAGGCAGTTCGGCCACGGTCAGCATCCCACCCAGGCAGTTAAGCCAAGGTCAGCATCCCACCCAGGCAGTTAAGCCAAGGTCAGCCTCCCACCCAGGCAGTTAAGCCAGGGTCAGCATCCCACCAGGCAGTTAAGCCAGGTCAGCATCCCAGGCAGTTAAGCCAGGGTCAGCATCCCACCCAGGCAGTTAAGCCAGGTCAGCATCCCACAGGCAGTTAAGCCAGGGTCAGCATCCCACCCAGGCAGTTAAGCCAGGTCAGCATCCCACCCAGGCAGTTAAGCCAGGTCAGCATCCCACCCAGGCAGTTAAGCCAAGGTCAGCATCCCACCAGGCAGTTAAGCCAGGTCAGCATCCCACCCAGGCAGTTAAGCCAGGTCAGCATCCCACCAGGCAGTTAAGCCATGGTCAGCATCCCACCCAGGCAGTTAAGCCAGGGTCAGCATCCCACCCAGGCAGTTAAGCCATGGTCAGCATCCCACCCAGGCAGTTAAGCCAGGGTCAGCATCCCACCCAGGCAGTTAAGCCAAGGTCAGCATCCCACCCAGGCAATTAAGCCAGGTCAGCATCCCACCAGGCAGTTAAGCCAGGGACAGCATCCCACCCAGGCAGTTATGCCCAGGTCAGCATCCCACCCAGGGAGTTAAGCCAGGGTCAGCATCCCACCCAGGCAGTTAAGCCAGGGTCAGCATCCCACCCAGGCAGTTAAGCCAGGGTCAGCATCCCACCCAGGCAGTTAAGCCAGGTCAGCATCCCACCCAGGCAGTTAAGCCAGGGTCAGCATCCCACCAGGCAGTTAAGCCAGGTCAGCATCCCACCCAGGCAGTTAAGCCAGGTCAGCATCCCACCCAGGCAGTTAAGCCAGGTCAGCATCCCACCCAGGCAGTTAAGCCAGGTCAGCATCCCACCCAGGCAGTTAAGCCAGGGTCAGCATCCCACCCAGGCAGTTAAGCCAGGGTCAGCATCCCACCCAGGCAGTTAAGCCAGGTCAGCATCCCACCCAGGCAGTTAAGCCAGGGTCAGCATCCCACCCAGGCACTTAAGCCAGGTCAGCATCCCACCCAGGCAGTTAAGCCAGGTCAGCATCCCACCCAGGCAGTTAAGCCAGGGTCAGCATCCCACCCAGGCAGTTAAGCCAGGTCAGCATCCCACCCAGGCAGTTAAGCCAGGGTCAGCATCCCACCCAGGCAGTTAAGCCAGGTCAGCATCCCACCCAGGCAGTTAAGCCAGGGTCAGCATCCCACCAGGCAGTTAAGCCAGGGTCAGCACCCCACTCAGACAGTTAAGCCAGGGTCAGCATCCCACCCAGCCAGTTAAGCCAGGGTCAGCATCCCACCCAGGCAGTTAAGCCAGGGTCAGCATCCCACCCAGGCAGTTAAGCCAGGGTCAGCATCCCACCCAGGCAGTTAAGCCAGGGTCAGCATCCCACCCAGGCAGTTAAGCCAGGGTCAGCATCCCACAAAGGCAGTTAAGCCAGGGTCAGCACCCCACTCAGACAGTTAAGCCAGGGTCAGCATCCCACTCAGCCAATTAAGCCAGGGTCAGCATCCCACCCAGGCAGTTAAGCCAGGGTCAGCATCCCACCCAGGCACTTAAGCCAGGGTCAGCATCCCACCCAGGCAGTTAAGCCAGGGTCAGCATCCCACCCAGGCAGTTAAGCCAAGGTCAGCATCCCACCCAGGCAGTTAAGCCAGGGTCAGCATCCCACCCAGGCAGTTAAGCCAGGGTCAGCATCCCACCCAGGCAGTTAAGCCAGGTCAGCATCCCACCCAGGCAGTTAAGCCAGGGTCAGCATCCCACCCAGGCAGTTAAGCCAGGGTCAGCATCCCACCCAGGGAGTTAAGCCAGGGTCAGCATCCCACCCAGGCAGTTAAGCCAAGGTCAGCATCCCACCCAGGCAGTTAAGCCAGCGTCAGCATCCCACCCAGGCAGTTAAGCCATGGTCAGCATCCCACCCAGGCAGTTAAGCCAGGGTCAGCATCCCACCCAGGCAGTTAAGCCAGGGTCAGCATCCCACCCAGGCAGTTAAGCCAGGGTCAGCATCCCACCCAGGCAGTTAAGCCAGGGTCAGCATCCACCCAGGCAGTTAAGCCAAGGTCAGCATCCCACCCAGGCAGTTAAGCCAAGGTCAGCATCCCACCCAGGCAGTTAAGCCAGGGTCAGCATCCCACCCAGGCAGTTAAGCCAGGGTCAGCATCCCACCCAGGCAGTTAAGCCAGGGTCAGCATCCCACCCAGGCAGTTAAGCCAGGGTCAGCATCCCACCCAGGCAGTTAAGCCAGGTCAGCATCCCACCCAGGCAGTTAAGCCAGGTCAGCATCCCCAGGCAGTTAAGCCAGGGTCAGCATCCCACCCAGGCAGTTAAGCCAGGTCAGCATCCCACCAGGCAGTTAAGCCAGGTCAGCATCCCACCCAGGCAGTTAAGCCAAGGTCAGCATCCCACCCAGGCAGTTAAGCCAGGGTCAGCATCCCACCAGGCAGTTAAGCCAGGTCAGCATCCCACCCAGGCAGTTAAGCCAAGGTCAGCATCCCACCCAGGCAGTTAAGCCAGGTCAGCATCCCACCCAGGCAGTTAAGCCAAGGTCAGCATCCCACCCAGGCAGTTAAGCCAAGGTCAGCATCCCACCCAGGCAGTTAAGCCAGGTCAGCATCCCACCCAGGCAGTTAAGCCAAGGTCAGCATCCCACCCAGGCAGTTAAGCCAAGGTCAGCATCCCACCCAGGCAGTTAAGCCAAGGTCAGCATCCCACCCAGGCAGTTAAGCCAGGTCAGCATCCCACCCAGGCAGCTAAGCCAAGGTCAGCATCCCACCCAGACAGTTAAGCCAAGGTCAGCATCCCACCCAGGCAGGTAAGCCAAGGTCAGCATCCCACCCAGGCAGTTAAGCCAAGGTCAGCATCCCACCCAGGCAGTTAAGCCAAGGTCAGCATCCCACCCAGGCAGTTAAGCCAAGGTCAGCATCCCACCCAGGCAGGTAAGCCAAGGTCAGCATCCCACCCAGGCAGTTAAGCCAAGGTCAGCATCCCACCCAGACAATGAAGCCAAGGTCAGCATCCCACCCAGGCAGGTAAGCCAAGGTCAGCATCCCACCCAGGCAGTTAAGCCAAGGTCTGCATCCCACCCAGACAATGAAGCCAAGGTCAGCATCCCACCCAGGCAGGTAAGCCAGGGTCAGCATCCCACCCAGGCAGTTAAGCCAGGGTGTAGCTACATGGAATCCGGGACACTAAGCCAGGGTCTTCATCCCTTCCCATTACTTTTATTTTTGATACCCTTCCGTTGTTGTGGTCTTCCCCCTTCTCCCAAACACACACACACACACACACACACACACACACACACATTTACACAGTCATATTGTTTGTGCAGTTGGCAACGTTTTTTTCTGCATTTTACAAGATTTTCTTCAAGCGCCGGCCGACTGTTGTGAGTGGAATCCTTGCTCCTTTTTCAACGTTAAACTTAAATCCTTATTTAAATTAAAGTTAAACTGAACTGAAACTTAACCAAGTTGTAAAACCTTGCACACATTTTTTTTTGGTCATATCTTTTTTTTTTTTTTTTGCAGTTTTTTAAATTTTTTTATATTTTTTTAATTGTTTTACTTTTCTTTTTTCAAGGCCATAGCGCTGCCGGGCAGGGCGGGTGAGGTGCTTAGTGCATCGTTTTGGCACTCTTCGCTTCTGGCGCCGACTGCTCCTCCCCTTCCCTCGCTCGCTTCACCCTCGGTAGAATAGGCCTAACAAACTGCTCAAGCCGCCAGCCGGTCTCTTTATACATCCTTTCCTCCCGTTGCTTGATCCTCTCGGCATCCCGCCTCACCGTCTCTTGGGCCGCGAGAAACTGCGCCCTGACCTCCGCCATGTTCTCCCCCGGCCTCTCTCCCAGCCAGCTGGCTCGCAGTTCAAGATACTGCTCCCACTTCTCCTCTTCACGTCTCCGTTTGGCCTCCTTTCTGTCCTCCGCTCTCTCCCTCGCCCGTCTCTTTTTCTCCTCCTCCTCTTGCTCTCGCAGCAGGCGGTTCCGGTGTTCAACAAACCTCTTCAACTCCTCCTGCTGAAGGATCCGTTCCTGTTCCCGCCTCTCCCTCTCCTGCTCGTACAGCATCTGTCTGTACTCCCTCTCCTGCTCCATCCTCTCCTCCTCCTCCTCCAGCCAGCGACGCTCCTCCTCCTCCTCCCTCTCCTTGCGCCGGCGATGTCTCCAGTACTTCCGATCGGCTCGCCGCTTTTCCCGCTCAAATTCTGTCTCCGCGCTCCCCTTGGGGCGCTTCTTGGGCTCCTTCTTTTGCTTCTTTTTCTCTCTCGGCGGGGCCTCGCTCTGACCCCCTTCCTTTCCGAAACACTTGGTGCATCCGGGCCTCCCGCAGCCCCCTTTCTTCGACGACTTCTTCTCTTTCCGAGGGGCCTCCTGCCCGCCCTCGGCCCGCTGAGCTTTCCTCCTGAAGCACTTGGTGCACCCAGGCTTCCCGCAACCCCCCTTCTTCCGCGGCAGGCCCCTCTCCTCCCGCTCCTTCAGCACCCTGAAGGCAGACTGTAGTGCCTGGAACTGCTTGGTGGCAGCCTTAATATTGTCCGGGTTTTTGTCGGGGTGAAGCCGCAGGGCCGCCTTGTGGTAGGCCTTCTTCACCTCGGCGAAGGGCGCGTCCTCGGCCACGCCAAGGAAGCGGTAGATGCTGCGTTGGGGGCAGGCCATCGGGGCTCTCGTGCTATCATAAGGGCGCCGATTCAACACGTCACCTCGGTTTGGCATTGGCGGATTTAGGTAGCCTGGAGTTGACATTGCACCCCCCGAGTCTAGAGCTGGTGGCACCCAAGACCTGGGTGGCACCTGCTGTTGAACTCTGACGACTTCACGCGCCTCACTCCCCCTGTTTCCTGACATTGTCGCTTGATATTAAGAAAACTGCGGCCGCCATCGTCTCCCGCGGAAACCTCAGCATCATATTGCCGCGAATCTGCAACAGTAATGTGAACATAAGGATGCATATAATTATCTTCTCGCGCATGTTATTGAGATCCATGAAAGGACATGTTTTCTTCCCTCTAAAGCGGCGTCCACACAATGCGTGACTTGTTATAATTCCCCTGCCATGCCTCTGCTTCCCTTCCCTTCCCCTGGAACCCCCCATCCCCTCCACTTCCGCTCCCTGTCATCCCTTTGCTTCCCTTCCCCTGCCACCCACACCTTACCCCTTCCTACCAGGGTTGGAGTAATTGTAATTGTAATTTAATTGAAATGTAATTAATTACATTTTTTTGTAATTTTAATTGTAATTGTAATTGAAAATGCAATTATAGTAAGTAATTGTAATTATAATTAATTAAAGGCTAATGTAATTTGTAATTTAATTGTAATTATAAAATGGAAGTGGTACTGGTCGTTCTCCATTAGGAGTGATGGGTTGCTTATAAGGATTAAATTTGCCGGTGACAATCAGGAAGTCGGAGGCGGCCGCTCCGCCACAAGAAGCAGTAGCGTGCGTGACGTGCGTGCCATTCCTCTGTGTCCCTTCCCCTCGCCACCCCGTCTCTGCCTTCCTTCCCCTTGCCATTCCTTTGCCTCCCTTCTTTCTTTCCCCTGCCACGCCCTCCCTGGATTCCTTCCTTCCCCTTTCCATTCCTCTGTTTTCCTTCCCCTGCCGCACCCTTCCCTGTCATCCTTCCGCCCCCCTGCCATTCCTCTGCTTCCATTCGTTAACCCTACCTCACCAACCCTATCTCACTTCCTCCCCCTGCCATTCCTCTGCTTCCATTCTTTAACCCTACCTCACCAACCCTGTCTCACTTCCTCCCCCTGCCATTCCTCTGCTTTGCTTTCCTGCCGCGCCCTCCCTGCCCTCCTTCCTCCCCTTGACGTTTTTAGAACTTAATTTATCTGATTAAATTTGGAAACGTCTAATGTCTGGGCAAAGAAGCGAGAGAGGGAGAGGGCGAGGGGGAGGGTGTGAGAGGAGGAGTCAGAGGAATGCACGAAGACCTAACTTAACTCTGCCTTACCTGACCTAACTTAACCTAATCTATCTTAGCGACAGGGCAAGGGCGAGAGAGAGGGAGAGGGTGAGAGGGACGACTTACCTAACCTAACTTTACCAAGCCTTACCTAACCTAACTTAACCTAATTTATCTTAGCGAAAGGGCAAGAGGAGAGAGAGGGAGGGCGAGGAGAGGGGAGACGAGGAGAGGGAGACGAGGGGAGGGAAGGCAATGGGTGTGACAGGAGGCTAGAGAAATGCACAAAGACCTAACCTAACCTAATCTATCTTAACGAGAGGGCAAGGGCGAGAGAGGAGAGGGTAAGGGTGTAAGAGGACGCCTTCGCTTAACCTAACCTAACCTAGCTTATCCTAGCCTTACTTAACCACATCTAACCTTACCTAACTTTCCTAACCTAACCTAACCTAGTTTATCCTTGCCTTACTTAAACACATTTAACCTTACCTAGCTTCCCTATCCTTACCTAACCTAGCTTATCCTAGCCTTACTTAACCACATCTAACCTTACCTAGCTTTCCTAACCTTACCTAACCTCACCTAGCACCGAGCCTTCCCTAACCTAACCTAACATTGCCGAGCCTTACCTAAGCTAACCTATCTTAACCTAGCTTTACCTTACCTAAACTACCTTAACCTATCCTCACTTAACCTAACATAATCTAATATATTCCAGCGAGAGAGAGACGGTAAGCAGAACAGGTTCAGGGGAGGCGGTGGCTGAACGGATAGCGAGACGGCCCCGCGTTCAGGAGGACGCGAGTTCAATCCCCGACCGGTGCCACCAAGCTGGGATTTTTCAGCCGCCGCCGAGTGGCTTAAAACTACCCACATGCTGTCCAGAAGACCACCTATCAACCCGGACTCTAGATTCTAGGATTAAAGATGAGTTCCGGGGGGCAGCATGAGCCAATGCAAGATGGCGCCACTATAAACACTCGCCAGCGCCAGGACGGGCTGGGCCGACCATCAGGACCCACCGGGAAGAAGCCTTGGACCGACCATCAGGATCCACCGGGAAGAGGCCTACCGGCGCAATAGGCCAAGACGTAAAAAAAAAGGTTTAAAATAGTCAGTGACGTGAGGCTGCCGGAGACCGTCTTGCTCCACCTGCACGGTGTCTCTGCCTGCCTGCCTGGCTGCCTGCCCCCCGCTGCCTCCCCCTGCCCCCCCTGCCACCCACCCACCTCCCACCCTCTCTACCCCTCCGCTACCCATCCACCCATTAACACCCACCCACAACTCTGACTTTCCACCTTCCCTTCCATTCCCTTCCCTTCCTTAACTCTGATTAATCCTTCTCCTTATTTTCCATTCTACGTCCTCCTCCTCCTCCTTATCAGACTCCTCCACATTTTCTTCATTTCCTTCTCTTTCTTCTCCTGCACCTTCTTCTCCTTCTCCCTCTCTTCCTTCTCTCCTGCTTCTCTTCTCCCAAACCTTTTATTTAACCTTCCTTTCTTCTTCCTTCTCTTCTTTTCTTCTTCTGCTTCTTCTTTTTCTTCTTCTTCTTCTTCCTTTTCTTCTTCTTTTTCTTTTTTTAATTCTTCTTTTTTTTTCTTCTTCTTCTATATCGTTTTCAGTTCCCGATGCCAGTCCTTTCTCTTCCCTCACTCACCCAACACCCACTAACCCCGCCACCACCCATCTACCACCCCATCTACCACCCACTTACCGACCCAAACTACCCTCCCACTCTCCCTCTCTTCTTCGTGATGCCGTTTCTTCTCCTCCTCCCTTCGCTTGGCTCTTATTCCTCCCTCCCCTTCCTCTCCCTTACCTACCCACCAACAACCCCACCCACAACCCCCACTACCTACCCTCTCGCCCGCCCACTCGTCTCCGTGATGCCATTTCTCCGCCTTCCTTTCTCTTAGCTCTGATTACTCCTTCCCTTTCCTCGCTCCCGCCCACCCACCCACCTCCTCACCCACCCGCCCACCAGACTCCGTGATGCTCTTTCCTCACCTTTTCCCTTCCCTTCTTTTCCCTACTGTAATTCCTCCTTCTCCTCCTCCTCCTTTATCCACTTGTCCTCTTCATCCTATCCCATTTTCTTTTCTTCATTTCCATCAGATTTTATATTTATACTTTCATCACATCTTGTTCTCCACTTTCCTCTCCTTTTCTTAAACTCACATTCCCTTTCCCTTTCAGTCATTTTCCTCCTCATTCAATTTCCTTTTCTACATTTTCTACCCGCCTGATAATTCTACTTTTATCATATTTTTCTCTCATTTTTTATATTCCCTTCCCTTTCCTTCCCTAAGTTCTAATTCCTCCTCCTTCCCTTCCTCACCCATCTCTCCTCTTTTCCAGCATACCTTCCCTTTCTCAACAATATCCCGTACATTTCCTACCCTCTTTGGCATTCATTCTCCACCAGTCCCTAATCTGTAATTCCTCCTTCCCTTCACCCAAGTCCTCTTCCCTACATGTCCTATCTCTCCCTCATCCATCGCCTTTTCTGCATTTCCTAACCTCTCCGTAATGTCACTCTAAGCCAATTTACTTTAACAGGTCATTCATTCTTAACCTCCGTTCCTTATGTAACCTCTAACTCATTCCTTCCCCTTCCCATCCCCATAATCCTCATCCATTTTCTTTTCTATAATTCCTAATCTCTCCATAATATTACTCTCATCCCATTTTTTTAACAGGTCATTCATCCTTAACCTTCCTTCCTAATGTAAACTCTAACTCATTCTTCCCCTTCCCATCCCCGTCATCCTCATCCATTTCCTTTCTATATTTACTACACTTCTTGATAATTTTACTATCATCACATTTTTTCAACAGGAGGTCATTCATTCTTAACCTCCTTCCCTTATGTAACCTCTAACTCATTCTTTTCCCTTCCCATCCCCTTTATCCTCATCCATTTCCTTCTTTACATTTACTCACCTCTTGATAATTTTAGTCTCAGCACATTTCTTTTAACAGGAAAAAGAGGGAGAGAGCAGGAAGGTTGAGGATGTGAGGGGGACGATTCTATACCTAACCTAACACCTATCCTAACCTAACCTACCTTAACCTAATCTAGCAAGCAGGCAGGCAGGCCAACCTAACCTTACCTTACCTAACAACTTACCTAAATTAACTCCTGTCCTTATATAACCACTGACTCGTTCTTCCACTTCTCATCCTTCTCTCCTCTACCCACACATCCACCCTCATCCTCATCCTTTCCCTCTTCTCCATTCACTCCCCTCTGCTCTACGGTTTTGGTCCCGGGTTTTTATTTTTCCTCACAGGCAAGCTATTTAGTCTCCCCAGCTTCTCTTTACTAAGTCTCTGATTCCTCCTTCCCCTTCCCCTCCTCGGCCCACTTCTCCCTTCTCGGTGTATCCGTTTTCAGTGTATTCCTCTTCTATATTTACTTTCCTCTGTTCTATTTATCTATCTACCTTTTATCAGCATTTTTTTTCAATCTCAAACTCACTCACTCTCAGATTCTTTCAGCTCTCACAACTATTTCCAAAGGCTACAAAGGAGATTAGTCGGGTTCTCATGAGTGTTTCTTCACGTTCATGGTCCAGAAGCCTTGGCAAACTCTCACTAGGCTCATAAAACTACCCATGGAAATACTACTAACGTGACCTCTACCAAAGTGTTATCTAATGTGTGAATCGTGAAATGTTTGAGACTATTGGCTTTTTTTCAATCTCATGGTACAGTAGCCTTGTCAAACTATCACCAGGCTCATAATACTACCCATGGAAATACTACTAACACAACCTCCACGAAAGCCTTGCCAAATGTGAGTGTGTAAGCCCCGAAATGTTTGAGAAGACAGGCATTTTTCCCCCATACATAGTGCGGAAGCCTTGTTAACTCCCTAAAACTACTAACACAACTCCCACGAAAGCCTTACCATGTGTGTGAGGATATGTCAGCCTCGAAATACTTGAGTCACTCCTTTGCCTTATCTCCGTTTCGCTTCGGCACTACACAGCAGGCACCCGCATTTGGCAACTCCTCCCTTGGGTCCTCTACTGCCCTCATCGCTCACGTCCCTTTCCTTTCCTTTTTTTTTTCTACCCTCTTCTACCTCTCCTCCTTACTGCCTCTTTGCTTACCCTCCGTTCTGCCTCCAATGATCAGTCCCAGCTCTTGTTCCTTCACCTCCAGTTCACCTTCTTTCCCTCGCTGCACTTTCCTCTTTTTCCGGCCTCCTCTGTCTCTCCGTCCTACCGCCTCCCACACTTTATTCCGCCACCTCTCTGCTCACCCTCCGTCCTGTCTCCAATGGTCAGTCCCAGCTCTAGTTCCTCTCCGTCCTACCGCCTCCCACACTTTATTCCGCCACCTCTCTGCTCACCCTCCGTCCTGTCTTCAATGGCCAGTCCCAGCTCTTGTTCCTTCACCTCCATCTCCCCTTCCTTTCCTCGAACCGCCAATTCTTTCGTCTGAACTCTTCTGATCTCTTAACATCCAACCCTCGCCTCAGTTTCCTCTCCTCCTCCCCTTCTCTGTGCTTTCACCGGTGTCTTAGAATAGAAGAGCAACGCTTGACAGAAGTGCGGCCGTGTGACATTTGATAATAGACATCTACTGAAGGGTACAAAGGCGGTGGCTGAGCGGTTAGAGTGGGAGCTATCAACCCAGACTCTCGATGCTTGCTCTAAAGAGGATCAAAGATGGGCTCCGTGGGGCAGCATCAGCCAAGCAAGCAAAAAGAAGAAAAAAGAAAAGAAAAAAATACTCCCTCGGTTAGAAATTTTATCTCTGTGTCTGGAAAGGTTATAATGCCGCCATGATGCTGATAGTTTATGAATAGTCGTGACTGGAGTGGCCTCGGCTGTTATGTTTCCCGTTGATTACACGTTATAATTTTCTTGTCCCACCCACATCCCATTTTAGGTGACGAGGGAAGGCCAAGGGCGAGGGCAAAGGCTTCCTGGACAATGGTAAGTGAATAAACAGATAAATGGTCCTTGTTCTTATCTTCTACGTCGTTTAAGTTCAGGGTTGTCCATTTTTCCTCACCACATAATATTTTCTCACCCACCACAGGCTCAAAGGCTAATGCGACGGAGATGAGCACCGAGGCCACGCGCAGCTATAGCGGATGCTCTCAACTTTACTGCCTTACATAATATTTTGGATGGTCACGAAAGGGCAAGGGCGGGGGTGTGGGAGCAGCGATTAGCGGGCTTTTTTTCTACACTTTTTTGTTGCCCTTGAGTTGACTCCCTTCCTGTAAATAAATAAATAAATAAAATAAATAAGAAACAACTAACCCAATCAATGACCTCTGCTGTAATCTTTTTTATATGCTGCTCACGGCTCATCTTTATTTCTCACCCCAGAACATTTAGGGCGAGAAGAAAAGGGCAAGGGCGAGGGTGAATGGTTCCTGGTAAACAACTAACCCAATCAATGACCTCTGCTGTAATCATTTCTATATATTGCTCACGGTTCATCTTTATTTCTTAACCCAGAACATTTTGGGGGAGAAGAAAAGGGCAAGGGCGAGGGTGAATGGTTCCTGGCAAACAACTAACCCAATCAATGACCTCTGCTGTAATCTTTCCTATATATTGCTCACGGTTCATCTTTATTTCTTAACCCAGAACATTTAGGGGGAGAAGAAAAGGGCAAGGGCGAGGGTGGAGGCTCCTGGTAAACAACTAACCAAATCAACGGCCTCTGCTGTAACCTTTTATATATGCGGCTTACGGTTTACCTTCATTTCTTACCCCATAACGCTTTAGGTGACGAGGCAAGGGCGAGGGCGAAGGCTTCCTGGGAAACGACTAACCAAACCAATGACCTCTGCTTTAATCTTTTCTATACGTCGCTAACAATTCTTCTTTATTTCTTACGCCATAGCACTTTAGGAGACGAGGAAAGGGCAGTGACGAGGGTGAATGCTTCCTGGCAAACGACTAACCAAATTAACGACCTCTACAGTATCCTTTAATATATGGTGTTTACGGTTTACCTTCATTTCTTGCCCCATAACGCTTTAGGTGACAACGAAAGAGCAAGGGCAAGGCTTCCTGGCAAACGACTAACCAATCAAAGTGTTTCATCTCGCGGGCACAGCGGCTCCGTCTATCTCCCATGACGAATGACCCGCCTGCCGATCGGTCACCCGGGTCGCTGTCCTGCACTAACACGACCATTTCCAGCAGCAGCAGCGGCAGCGGCGGCCTAAAGGAGAGGGACAGGTGTTTGGTTGGTATTTTCAGACGCTTCCACCTCACGCTCCTCTCACGTCAACTGTTTACAAAGGCCCAAAAGGAGATTAACAGGATCTGCATGAGTGTATTTTTACGTTCATGGCACAGTGGAAGAATTGGACTACCACCAGGGTCATAAACGTACCTCTAGATATGTCCCAAACACCTCCGAAAGTCTTGTCAAATGTGTGTGTGCTGTGGTATCGAAAAGCTTAAGAATATGACCCTCAGACGCTTCCACCCCTTACAGCAACTGTTCACAAAGGCCCAAAAGGAGATTAGTCCAGGTTTTCATGAGTGTTCTTTAACGTTCATGGTAAAGAAGAAGGATCAAACTACTACCGAGGTCATAAACGTACTTCTAGGAACTCCCCAAACTCCTACGAAAGCCTTGTCAAATGAGTGTGTGCTTGGGGGCCGAAATATTTAAGAGTAAGGCCCAATGACCTGAGTTTCTGCGCAGCGCTCGGTACTTCAATTGCTGGGTGATGCAGGGCGGTCGCTGCAAGCGATGGCCTTTAAAATCTCTCTCTCTCTCTCTCTCTCTCTCTCTCTCTCTCTCTCTCTCTCTCTCTCTCTCTCTCTCTCTCTCTCTCTCTCTCTCACACACACACACACACACACACACACACACACACACACACACAGGCAAGGGAACAAACAGGGGAGGGGTTGAGGTGAAGGGAAGGCGCAGGAAGTGGTGCGGGCGTGCCCCTGGCGTAGCGGGGCCGAAATGTAAACACACAGGCCTCGGCGGACAGGTGCATGGGGAGGGCCTCGCCGCGCCGCCTCTGCCCGGCCCTGGCTGTACGTGTTCTTTTTCCCCTTTGTATGCCTTTGTTTAATGTTTTCAAGTTAAATATCTCCCACTCGTGTAAAACAGTTCGCCTATGCTGTAGTGGAATGTGTTCTCTTTCCGCCATCGCCAGAGCTGTCTTCCTTCAGTCTGGCGGCGGTGTGTTTCAAGCAGGTCGCAGCAGCCTCGTAACACGGCGGGGATTGTGTATGCAGCGCGTGCGTTCCCTGCTCGTGTGTCCTCTGCCTGCACCGGCAGCCCTGATCTTGGAGGCCGGAGCAGTAACTAAGTCAGTTCGCTCCACTTCAAAACAGTGCGCGGAAGGAACACGCCGGAGAATGTTCATTATTCAGGTACGAGCAAACAAATGCTGTTGTTCAGTTTATTTTATCCCTCTCATGCACATCGGCGCGCCATAGAAGGCAGCATTAGTTTTGTCACTTGACAACGGGCCGCGCCATTACGGTTGAGAGGACCACTTGACGCTACTCAACAGAAGGCCAGCCCGCCGAGCCCCCGCCGGGATACGGGCGGGCGGGGCGGGAGGGCAGCGCCGCAGCACAGCGCCCGCACGGCTGGCGGCCCCGAGCCCCCACGGGCCCACAGGACGGCCGTGGCCCGGCCTTTTATGTTGGTGCCTGTTTTACCGAGTGACTGAGCTCCCGTGGAAAACAAGTTGGCTTTTACGCCGCACCAAAGAAATTACCGGCACAAAAAGGGCGAGTCCGAGTCACGCCAGGGAGGCCCGCACAAAACCTCGGCCAGCCCCGGCCAGGCGCCGCCACAATGGAAGGGCAGACTAACTTTCTTGCCGTCTGCAGGAAGGAGAAAGACAAAGAGCCGCGGAGGAGTTGCTCGTTATCTCCGTCGCCAGATTGCGCTCCCGGCCACTGGTGGATTACAGCAGCTTTCAAGATACATTTCCATTTATTGTAACTGTCAGCTGCGAGGGGAAAAAAAGACCAGAACGAGACGGGATAAAAGAAAAGGAGAAAATGGGATAGGGAGAAAACACGGGCTGAGCGAGGCTTTGATCAGCAGGGACAAAGGGAGAGAGGACGGAGTCACCTCGTCCTGCCTCGCCGTCTGCCGGGACGCGAAAAACTACCTCACCTGCTGCGCCTCGCCTTTGTTTGTGCCGAGACTTTGTCCGACTCTTTGTGCCGCCCTCAAACTTTGTCTTGTGTCTCACGCTTCTTACGTCCCGGCCGTCATCGAGTTAACTTGAGGCTTCAGCTCTATTCAGGAGCAGTAAGTAGCGGCCTTTTTTTTTTTTTTCATTATTGTTATTTTTTTTTCCATGCCCTTGAACTGTCTCCTTTTCTGTAAAAAAAAAAAAATACTGACGGGACGCGACTTAAACAGAAAAAATATCCTGACCCTCAACATTTAAGTCTGTATTTTTAAACGTATCGGCCCTGCAGTTCGTCTGTTTGAAAAGCCTCTCGTGGAAGTCGCTGGGGTTCTCATGGGCTCCTATGAAAGCCTTGTCAAATGCGTGTTTCTTAGGTTCATGGTACATACGAAGTGTCATACTACAACCAGGGTGATTAAACTATCCCTGGAAATGCCCAAAACTCCTATGAAGGCGTTGTCAAATGCGTGTTTCTTAGGTTCATGGTACATACGAAGTGTCATACTAAAACCAGGGTGATTAAACTATCCCTGGAAATGCCCAAAACTCCTATGAAGGCGTTGTCAAATGCGTGTTTCTTAGGTTCATGGTACAGAAGAAGGGTCATACTACCACCAGGATCATTAAACTATCCCTGGAAATGCCCAAACTCCTAGGAAAGCCTTGCCATAATGTGTCCCTGGGCCCCGGAATGTTTAAGACAGTGACCCTTGGAAAACGCATGTAAATTCCGTGCATTACTTGGCTTTGTACCGCTTAATGTGACAAACGTTCAGTAGGAATGATAAAACAAATGCAAGTGACAAGCTGTAAGGAGAGCAATGGCGGGTTGTTCTTCACCGTTTGTCACAAATGTTAAGTAGGAATAAAAAGTTAGTGACAAACCATAAGGAGAGGATTGGCGGGTGTTATTTTTACCGTGTGTGTGTCTGTGTGTGTTGGGTGGGTGTCGCCAAGGCCATGAACAGACCCCAGTTCCATCCATAACAGCTCGGAAGGGAGGGGTTCACCAGGGTCCCAGAGAGGCTGCTGTGTCCTGGTAATGGGTGTGTTATTCTTTCCCGTAGCAGCTGTGTGTTGGGTTATGTCGCAAAGGTCATGAACAGACCCCATTCCACCCACCACAGCTAGTAAGGGTCGAGGGGGTTCAGCAGGGTCCCAGAGAAGCTGCTGTGTCCTGGCAATGGGTGTTATTCTTTCCCGTAGCAGCTGTGTGTTGGGTGCATGGCTGGGTAAGATCGCTAGAGCCAAGAACAGCGCCCCAACCAGCAGCGACAGCAGAGGGAGGGTCGAGGGGGTTCACCAGGGTCCCGGGAGGCTGCTGTGACCTGGATTGGCGGGTCGCGGTGATGAGCGAGCAAACAAACCTCGTCTTGACAAGCGCAGCGGAGGCGGAGCACTACCACCACCACAGGTTTATAAATGGATGAAGGGCTTTAATAAGGGAGATATTCATAAGGTTTTGTTGGTAAGAGAACCGGGTAGGACACGAAGTAATGGGTTTAAACTGGATAAATTCAGATTCAACAAGGACATAGGCAAAAATTGGTTTACTAACAGGGTTGTGGATGAGTGGAATAGGCTTAGCAGTCATGTGGTGAGTGCCAATACAATTGTCACATTCAAAAATAGATTAGATAAATTCATGGACAGCGATATTAGGTGGGGTTAGATAAACGGAAGCTTAGGGTTAAAGGAGCTGCCTTGTATAGGCCTACCGGCCTCTTGCAGACTCCAGCGTTCTTATGTTCTTATGTTCTAGCCACCCACCCCCTCTCCTCTCCTCCCACCTTTCCGTGCGTCACCGCCAGGGAAGTCATCAGTATTTTTACCACAAGACGAGTTACTAGATTTTTCTCATGCGCGTGCAATCGTGTCCGACATCAAAGCTTACAGCGCCACAAGGAAGGCAGCGAGCGACGATGAGTGGTCAGGCATATTCTCAAGCATTTCGGGGCTTACACACACTTACATTTGTTAAAAATTTGGTTAGGTTATGTTAATATTTCCATGGGTAGTTTTATGAGCCTAGTGGTAGTCTGACAAGACCTCTGCACCATGAACGTGAAAGCGCACTCATTAGAACCCGACTCGTCTCCATTGTGTCCTTTGGAAATAGTTGTTGTAAGAGCCTTAGATCCATATCCTCAAACATTTCCAGGCTTACACACTCACCCACATTTGTTAAGGCTTTGGTATAGGTTAAGTTTATATTTCCAAGGGTTGTTTAATGAGCCTAGTGATAGTTTGACAAGGCCTCTGCACCATGAACGTGAAAACACACTCATTAGAACCCGACTCATCTCCTTTGTGGCCTTTGAAAAAAATGTTGTGAGTGTCGAAAGCGCCTGAGAACACGGACCTCAACTAATCAAGGATCTTTATACCGTGTCGGCGCAGAGCAATGTTTGAGAAGCCGTGTAACATCCATCTCACTGAACACATTCTTTGCATCATCTCCCTCTCTTCCTCCCCCTGAAGTTACCTGGTCTCTTGTTTTAGTGCTTTCACTCCCAGCTGTCCTCATTTCCATCCGCTATTGTCCATGGATACTTTTTTTTACTGCATGCCAAGGGAGCCGCCAGAATGTGTGTTAGCTATGCCCCTCCAACCTCATTGCCACGTCTCTCATTTGTAGTCCTTCCTTTTGTGTTAGTCTAATGCTTGGGTATACAGGTTCATATCCATTTGACATATACTTTCCTCCACAAGTTGACTGGCTAAAGGGCACCACCAAAACATGTAGAAACTATGCCCCTCCCACCTCATCACCACGTCTTTCATTTGTATTCCTTCCTATTGTGTTGGTCTAATGTTCGGGAATACAAGGTCATATCCATTTGACATTCACCTTCTCCGTAAGTTGACTGGCTAAAGGGTGCCAACACAGTGTCTATTAATCATGCACTCTTCACCTAATTGCCACGTCTTTCATTGGTAGTCCTTCCTATTGTGTTATTCTACTCTTTGGCGATACAAGTTCATATCCATTTGACATTCACCTCTTCTGTAACTTGACTGGCTGAAGGTTCGCAAAAATGTATAATGAACTAAGCATTTCCCACCTAATTACGATGTCTTTAACTTCTAGTTCTTTCCATTGTGTTATTCTACTCTTTGGCGATACAGGTTCATATCCATTTAACATTCTTCTCTCTGCGCTGACCGGCTGAAGGGCAAACATACGCATTCCCAGCCTTCAGTTTTTAGTCTATTTCTATTCCTTCCTTCCGTGCTCTGTTGATGTTTGCCAGTGTACGTTCATAGCTTCATATCCACTTGACATAGTCTCCTCCATTCGTTGACTGTCTAAAGGTTAAGCTAAACACACACATTCCTGTCCTTCAACGTAACTCCACCTCGGGTCATTCTATCCACCACGCTGCCCTTCCCCTCCCTACTTCCCCTTACTCCCTTTCCCCTTCTCCCTTCATTTGCCTCAGCCTCCTCTGTACGTTGACTAACTAAAGAAAGGTTAAGTTAAACACGCATTGCTATCCGTCATTTTTTTACTCCTATATTCTTTCCTTTTGTGCTCTACTGATGGTCGTTAATACAAGCTCACACCCATTTGACACACATATATACTTTCCTTCGTAAGTTGGCAGGTTAACTATTTTAACGATAAATATAGATGAATCTCGTTATTGGGGACCAGAAGACAGATTTTGGGTCGGAAGTCGGTAAATATAAGAGGCTGAGTACAACAATCTGGCAACGTTGGTGCCTCAACGCATAGGCCTGGCTGCATGTATATAGTTATCCACTGAGGGGAGAGAGAGGGAGGGCAGTGGAAGAAACGGAGGAAGAAAAATATGTAAAAACACAAAAATAAGAGATTATCTATTAATTATCTATTTTAAAGGTCCCTCCCACCACCCATCTAATAACTAAGTCTTTCATGTACACTCCCTTGTTTTCTGCTTTATTCTGCCTTCTGTGTGGCGGCGTACGTTCATATCCATTTGACATTCTCCTCCTCTGTACGGTGACTGTCTAAAGGTTGCTAAACACACATCAGCATTCCTGTCCTTCAACGTGACTCCTCCTCGGGACATTCTATCCAACACGCTGCCCCCATTCACCGCTCCTGCCTCGCCCACTCATGCCTCACCACCACCACCACCACCCACGGCTCCTCATCCTCGACCTTTCCTCCCTCACGCCACCCCTACATCCCCGTCCCCTTCCCGCCCAGACTCACACCCACACCCTCAATCATCCAATAGTCTCAGATCCGCGAGGCTTGTTCTATCAACACGCGAGTCACACACACACACACACACACACACACACACACACACACACACACACACACACACAGCAACTGGTAGAGCGCTGCGCTGCCAGGCTTCACGATCTGACAGGGCGGCGGTTCGAGCCCGCTCAGGCCGGATTCTTTCAGTTGACAAGAAGAGGTTACTGTCCCCCCTTGAGCAAGGGGAATGGGGTGTGTGGTGTGTGAGGTCCTGGCAGTACCCAGAGATCGACTAAAGCCCCGTTCACACTGTGCCGACTCTGGGCCACGACTACCCACGACTCTAGGGTACACGAAGTCTTGGGTGTTGATGTGAAAGGGTCGGGCATATCTTGAAAGAGGTCTTGAGACTGTTGCCGAATGCTGCGCCGACATCGTGACGGGAGTCTGGAGTCGTGAGGGTTACACGACATACTGGCAACTAGTTTGCCGAATGTCCCAGACAGTCGGCAAGACACCAAGACCCCAATAAAACCTCGCCCCCTTCTCGGAGCGTGGGAACCAACTTGTCAAATGGAAAAGTCGCTGGGTTGTCGAGGCCAAGAGTCGGCACAGTGTGAACGGGGCTTAAATGAGCACTTGCTCTGTCAGGAGGGTACCTGCTAGCGATTACGAGTCCAACTCGCGATCAGGCCGTGGTGAAACACACACACACACACACACACACACACACACACACACACACACACACACACACACACACACACGTACATATTTGACAAGACTTTCTTAGGAGTTTTGGGGATTTCCAGGAGTAGTTTTGTGACCCTGGTGGTAGTGTGACCCTTCTTCTGTATCCTGAACGTGAAAAACACTCATAAAAACCCGATTCATCTCCTTTTTGGCCTTTGGAAATAGTTGATGTGAGCGGCGGAAGCGTCTGAGCATACCGACCACACACTCCTCCCCCTCCGTCTCTCTCCTCCCTCTCTCAGTAATTTTATCAGCCTTTCTTTTCTTCCTCCTCCTCTTAAGTCATTCCCGTATGCCCCCCCTTCTTTACATGCCCCTTCCTCTCTCTCTCTCTCTCTCTCTCTCTCTCTCTCTCTCTCACCTCTTTTCCTTCTTCCTTCCCTCTTTCCTTTCCTTCCTCTCCCTCCTTCTCCGTGCCTCTACCTTCCCTTCTCCTACTTTCTTCCTCGTCCTTTCCCATACCATTCTCCTCAAACCTTCCTTTCCTTCTCCTTCCCTTCCCTTCTCTTTCTCTTTCCTTCCCTTCTCTTCCTTCCTTCCTACCCTGTCCCTTCTCCCTTTCACCCTTTCCAAATCCCTTCCCCTTCCTTCTCCCACGTCCCATACCCTCCCCGTCCACTCCCCTAACTCTTTCCCTTCCCTTCCCTTCCCTAATTTTGTCAGCCATTTCTCATCCTCCTACAGTCCTTGCGTTCCCTTCCTTCTCAACAAGCGTGACCTCGTGCCATATCCTCGCTCTCTGATGCCGTACCCTCACTCGTTGAAATGCAGATCACCTTTTTTTAGTCGTGGTGTAACAAGTCCTTCGTCCACTTCCTAGTCCGCTGTTTCCATTCTCTCTCCCCTCTGTTGAGCCCCTCGAGGGAACACGCGGCCTGCAAGTGTGTTCTCCCTTCCCCTTATTCCCCTTCCCCTCTTCTTCTTCTTTGTCCACTTTCCTTCTACTTCTTCCTTCTTCCCATCCCTTCTTTTCCCTCCTTTCCTGCATGTCTCTTCCCCTTACTCCTTCACCTCCCTTCTTTCCCCTTACCCCTTCCTCCTTTCCATCCCTTCTTTTCCCTCCTTACCTGTCTCTTCCCTTTTCTTTCCCCTCCCTTCTTTCCCCGCTTCTTCCTTTCTTTCCTTCCCATCCCTTATTTTCTCCCCTTTTCTGTCTATCCCCCTTCCTTTCTCCTCCCTTCTTCCCCCGTTCCTTCCTTTCCCTCCTTCTCCTCCTCCTCCTTTTTCTGTATCTTCACCTACTTACTTCCTCTCTCCTTTCCTCTTCCTTGACGTGCCTCTCCTTCCTTTCCCTCCCTTCTCTCTCCTCCTCCCTTTTCCCTGTTCATTCCTCTTTCTCCTTTTACTCCTTTCTTACCGCTCCTTCCCCGTCCCTTCCTATCTCTCCTTTCTTCCCCTTCCCTTCCCCTCTAATCTTCCTTTCCCGTCCCTTCCTCTCCCTCCTTCCTTTCTTTTACCATCCCTCCTCCCCCTTGCCTTCCCTTCCCCTCCCATCCCTTCCTTTCATAACCCTTCATTTGTCTATTAGCTTGTCCTTCGTTACGTTTTCCTTCCCATTGCAAGAGTGATCCTTTCCCCTCTCTCCTTCTTCCTCCCTTCTTAATAATTTACCTTCCCTTCTCCTTTTCCTTCCCTTCATGTTTCTCTTAAATTGCCCTCCGCCCCGTTTCCCTCCTCGTTTCAAGTGTTCGTGCGTGCGCTACCTATCCACAGCTTCAGCTTCAGCATTGTGGTGAGTCAGGCCGGGAAGGTTCACTGCTCGGCACGAACTAATATTTGTAAACACCTGATCCGCCGTGGGTGTCGGATCAGCCTGGCGACGGTTGCACTGGATTCCTTTACTGACACACTGACGCATTCACTCCCCTCTGCCTGGCCGTGGATTGCTGCGTCATGTGGGTATTGACGTTTGAGGCGTGTATTCTCAGCTGCAACAAACTTCCCAAGGCCACAAAGGAGATTAGTCGGGTTCTCAAGTGTTTTTTTCACGTTCATGGTGCAGACGCCTTGTCACACTATCACTAAGCCCATAAAACTACCCATGGAAATGCCTACAACCTTTACCAAACGCTTTCGCCTCTCACAGTCAATATTTTCAAAGGCCACAAAGGAGGTTAGTCGGGTTCTCATGGGTGTTATTTTTACGTTCATGGTGCAGAAGCCTTGTCAAACTATCACTAGGCTCATGAAACTACTCATGGAAATACTAACACAACCAAAACATCTACGAAAGTCTTACCAAATGTGGGTGAGTGAGCGCTGAAATGTTTGAGAATATGGAAGCCTTTTCAAACTATCACTAGGCTCATGAAACTACCTATGGAAATACTACTAACACCACAACCTCTACGAAAGCCTTACCAGTGGTGGCTGAGTGAGCCCTGAAATGTTTGAGACTATAAGTGTTAAAGAGAAGAGGACTATGAGGCGTGGTGTTAGATATATGAGGAGTATGACTCGTGAAGGTGAGGATAAAGAGGAACATGAAGTTTGAGGGTGTGAAGGTGTTATTTTTTTTTTTACAGTAGAGGAAGCAATTCAAGGGCAAAAAAATATCAATGAGAGAGAAAAAAGCCGCTAAGCACTGTCCCTTTAAAAAAAAAGACTTCAGAAGAGTGGCCAAAAGAGAGGTCAACTTCAGTCAGAGGTCAGTTTCAGTTAGTTAGTTAGTTTGTTGGTTACTAGCAAATTCTGACGAACTTTTTGTCTAACCCGTCAGCAAAGAACCTAAACTCCCCCTCCACACACAAACACACACACATCCCTTCCCTTCCCTCCCCCTTTCTTTCCCTCCTTCCTTCCCTTTCCTTCCTTCCTTGCCCGTCCCTACTCTTCCTCGTTCCTCGTTTCTTTCTCTTTCTTTCCCTTCCCTCCTTCCCGTTCCTTCTTTTCCATCCTTTCCCGTGAGAACAAAGAGAAATATGAGGTTGAAAGGTATGTGGCGTTAGTTAGTTAGTTTGTTACTGACACATTCTGACTAACCGTTTTCTACCCCGCCAGGAAATAGCTTTAACGCCCCCCACGCCTACACACATCGGTGGTCACTGCCCCCCAAAAGCCCTTACGCTATTATATGCGTCGATAAACAGTGACAGACCCAGCACACACACACACACACACACACACACACACACACACACACACACATATGGTTGCTCCTCTTCCCTGCCTTCCCTTCCTCTCTCCCTCCCTGCCTCCCCCTTCCCCTCCTCCGCCGCCCTCATGGCATACTTGAGGTTGTTGGTGTGACGCGCCCCGCCCCTCTCCACCACGAGAAGGCTGTTGTTGGTGGAGCACTGAACTTGCTTTTCTTATTTCTTTTCCTCGTGGTTGACTTGAGTTCTGGCGGTGAGTTCCAGGTCCATTTGTAGAGTCCATCATGCTTACAAATGACTGAAACCATGAAAACAAGACCGCTTCTTTTACTTGACTTCCACTGTAAATCATCTGAAAGCCTTGGAAAAGAATTTTTCTTTTTCCTACTTTTCCTCAACGTTCACTTCCTGTTTAGTTTCAGGCCCATCCGGCAGGTCTTTCATGCTTAAACAAAGACTTAAAATTAGAAAACAGCTTTCATATGACGTCACTTGTTAATCATTTCAAAGACTTTTTATAAGAATGAGTAACACCATAGAAAAACACAGCTTGTCATACCCAGCTTCTTTTAAACGACTTTGTGTGTTCATCATTTGGAAGGCTTTTCATGCTTTAAAAATTACTAAAACCATGGAAAAACACAGCTACTTTTATATACGACTTCAATTCTTTGTCATTTCCAACGCCATTTATGTTCAGAAACGACTACAACCACAGAAAACAGCATTTCCACATTGATGGTGCAGAAGCTTTGTCGAATTATCACTAGGCGCATAACACTACCCATGGAAATGCTAACACAACCTCTGCAAAAGCCTTATCAAATGTTTGAGAATGTGGGCCAAAGACGCCTGCCCGATCAGAGCCTAGAGGGACAGTTTTACAGTCCAATACAATAGCAAGTTGGTAGTCCCCAGCCAAACACAAAACACGAAAATTCTTTGTCTAGTCTTTGGCGTTGATGTAAAAAGGAAACTTAAAAAAAAAACAGGTAATCTTTAAATCTTTAAATAACGGATCATTGTGGAGAAAATAGCTTGGTTTTGGCGCTAACAATGACTGTGTTGGAGTGTCGAACTGGGGGCATATTCTTAAGCAAGGCTTTCCCAAGAGTAGTGGGCATTTCCAGGAGTAGTTTTATGGCCCTGGTGGTAGTTGGATCCTTCTTCTGTGCCATGAACCAAAAAAACTCACATTAAAACCCGAATTATCTCCTTTTTGGCCTTTGAAAATAGTTGGTGTGTGGGGCGGGAGCGTCTGAGAATACCAACCCTGCCCTTACATCCGCCCTCGCCGCCACGCCAACCCAGTGCGAGACGAGCTCAACTCTTAGCCGCTGGCATGACAAGAGCTCGAGGCCGTTCACCTTATTGAGAGCGTAGAGTAGGCGCTTCCTTGTTGTCCTCGCGGCGACTGAATTCCTAATGGACATGTCTGCGAGGAACTACTGTGAGAATATGTTTGTTTGTGTGTGAGTGAATGTATGTATGTGTGTATGTGTGTGTGAATGTATGCTTATATGTATGGGCAGGAGGATGGTCGGAAAAAGAGAGAGAGAGAGAGAGAGAGAGAGAGAGAGAGAGAGAGAGAGAGAGAGAGAGAGAGAGAGAGAGAGAGAGAGAGAGAGAGAGAGAGAGAGAGAGAGAGAGAGAGAGAGAGAGAGAGAGAGAGAGAGAGAGAGAGAGAGAGAGAGAGAGAGAGAGAGAGAGAGAGAGAGAGAGAGAGAGATTTACATAGAAAATCAGACCACACAGACCCCATGGTCCAGACTAGGTGGTCTGTCCTTAAACCTAAGTGATTTTACATTAATCAGATGGCTCCAAAACGTTGCTTTTCTACTCTAGTTGATATTAAGTTCAAGGAAGTGACGGTCGAGCTTGTTTTTAAAGGAGTCAATCGTGTTACACTGGACCACTGATGGTGGGAGCTTATTCCATTCTCGCACTACAACGTTGGTGAAGAAAAATCTGGTGCAGTCTGAATTTACTTGTCTACATTTGAGTTTTGTGCCATTCGCAAAGTGTCATCGATCATAAACAATTTTGATCTGTCTACATTCGTGAAACCATTAAGTATTTTAAAACATTCGATCAGTTTTCCTCGGAGGCGACGTTTCTCAAGAGAGAACATGTTAAGGGTGGAAAGCCTTTCTTCGTAGGATTTGTTGCGCAAGGAAGGGATCATTTTTGTTGCTCGACGCTGAACACCTTCCAGTTTAGCAATGTCCTTTGCATGGTGGGGAGACCAAAACTGTACCGCATATCCCAAGTGGGGTCTGACTAAACTATTGTAGAGCGTAAGTATTACATCTTTATTTTTGAATAAAAAGTTTCTTTTAATGAAGCCCAACATTCTGTTCGCTTTATTTGCTGCATCGATGCATTGATGTGAGAATTTGAGGTTTGATGCGATTTTAATCCCCAGGTCCTTAACGCATTGAACACTTGTGAGTTTAACGCTGCGTATTTCGTAATCGAACTTCTTATTTTTTGTTCCAACTTGAAGGACCTGGCACTTGTCTACGTTAAAGGGCATCTCCCATTTATCCGACCAAGCTGAAATTTTGTGCAAATCCACTTGTATGATTAGCAAGTCTTCGTCCGTGTGAGAGAGAGAGAGAGAGAGAGAGAGAGAGAGAGAGAGAGAGAGAGAGAGAGAGAGAGAGAGAGAGAGAGAGAGAGAGAGAGAGAGAGAGAGAGAGAGAGAGAGAGAGAGAGAGAGAGAGAGAGAGAGAGAGAGAGAGAGAGAGAGAGAGAGAGAGAGAGAGAGAGAGAGAGAGAGAGAGAGAGAGAGAGAGAGAGAGAGAGAGGAATTATGCTCCTCTACAAGGCCCAGGTAAGATCCTACCTGGAGTACGGAGCTCTGACCTGGATGTCCAGCGCTACCACACACCTGCAGAGACTGGACAAGGTGGAGCGACGGGTGCAGCGACTGTTACAGGAGAACAGCTCCCAGCCGCCCCCTCAGGATATTATACATCTAGACACTCTGGAGCACCGCCGGGACGTCGCTGCGCTGGTGGTGTTCCACAAGGCCCAGGTACAAGGAGTACCACACCTGGCGAGGCTGAGGCTCCCCCCGCGAGAGGCTGTGAGAGATACGAGAACGGTACTCTCCAGCCACGAGCAGGTCGGGGTGCCGAGGTCACGCGCCAGCCAGCACCAGCGGACCTTCACCTCCAGGGTGTCCCGCCTGTGGAACACATTCACTGCAGCAGGGCCAACAGTGAGGGATATGTCCACCCAGCAGGTAAAAGTGGCTGCTCACAGGTGGCGAAGAACATGCCCCACACCACTAGTGATGCTAAATACACAGTGAACAAGTGTAAAGGGCTTTTGAAATAATGCACAATAAAAAGTGACATTTTAAACCCTGAAAAGTGCACACTGAAACATATGCTACTCGAACGATCGCATAAAGTGTCGTCGACAAAAACAAATATGTTGTGTACTATAGATTCGTCTGTTTAAATAAGAGAGAGAGAGAGAGAGAGAGAGAGAGAGAGAGAGAGAGAGAGAGAGAGAGAGAGAGAGAGAGAGAGAGAGAGAGAGAGAGAGAGAGAGAGAGAGAGAGAGAGAGAGAGAGAGAGAGAGAGAGAGAGAGAGAGAGAGAGAGAGAGAGAGAAAGTGGAGTGTACGAACAGTATAAAAGTGTTTAGAACAGGGTATACTGTGTTTCATCTCAAGGAGCGTAAGCAATAGGAACGCTGAGGTCATCTCCAAACTCTACTTAGCTCTAGTTAGACCTCACCTAGATTACGCGGTCCAGTTCTGGTCACCCTACTATAGAATGGATATCAAGATGTTAGAATCTGTACAGAGAAGGATGACAAAAATGATTCAGGGTGTGAGAAACTTGCCCTATGAGGATAGACTTAAGCATTTAAATCTACACTCTCTAGAAAGGCGAAGGTTGCGAGGAGACCTTATCGAGGTCTATAAATCGATGAAGGGCTTTAATAAAGGGGATGTCAACAGGGTTCTGGTAGTAAAGGAGCCAGGTAGAACACGTATCAATGGTCTCAAGTTAGATAAATTCAGATTCAGCAAAGACATTGGCAAGAACTGGTTCACAAATAGAATGGTGGATGAGTGGAACAGGCTTGACAGTTATGTTGTGGGTGCCAATACCATAGATACATTCAAGAAGAGACTGGATAAATTCATGGATAGTGAGGTAAGGTGGTGTTAGGATAACAGGAGCTGCCGTGTATAGGCCGACCAGCCTCTTGCAGACTCCTTACGTTCTTATGTTAAATCACAGCAACCCTCAAATGAAGAGCTTTTTTAATAAACACACTAAGTCCTGACCAGCACCACGCTCCCCTGAAGAACAAGGTGTATACTCGCTGCATCCCGCCAGCCCTAACACATGACTCAGACACTTGGCGCCGCACGTAATAATACTTAGACAAAGCTAAGAACCGCACAGAGAAGAATGGAGAGAAAGATGCTGGGTATAACATGGAGACAGATAGATAGAGAGATAGATGTGGAGATAGAGAAGATAAGAGAAGAGAAGAAGAAAACAAGAAGAGATTGAGATATAGATAGATAGATAGATATGGAGATGGAGATGGAGAAGAAAAGAAAAGAAGAAAACAAGAAGAGAGAGAGAGAGAGAGAGAGAGAGAGAGAGAGAGAGAGAGAGAGAGAGAGAGAGAGAGAGAGAGAGAGAGAGAGAGAGAGAGAGAGAGAGAGAGAGAGAGAGAGAGAGAGAGAGAGAGAGAGAGAGAGAGAGAGAGAGAGAGAGAGAGAGAGAACAGAGACAGACAGACAGACAGAGAGAGCATCATGGATTAGGTAACAAACACAAAATAAAGATAATCCAACGACAAACAAGAACGAGAAATGGACTCGGAGGGACACACCACGCGGAGAACTGACATCAGGAGGACAGCCAACGCAACAGTGACAACCCAGAACATGTACAAGTCAGGGCGGGCAGAGAGCGAGCAGGTGGAGAGATTACATGAGAGTGGACCATTTGCCGGAGCAGGATGGAGTACACTAACATCAAACAGAAAAAAGGTAGAGGAATAGACAATTGAGAAAGGCCTTTGTAATAGACTAGTAATAGCTTAAGATGGTGAAGATTAGAGGTTTGCAGTTACTTAAGTTCGAGCATTTGCCGGAGCAGGATGGCGTAATCTAACATCAAACAGAGCAAGGTGAAGGAATAGAGATGGACCATCTAGAAAGACCTCTGTTCTGCCGTAGACTGACGATATGAAGTTTACAGTGTCAATCCCTAAAGTTAGAGCATTTGCCAGAGCAGGATGAAGAAGTCTAACATAGAAACATAGAAACATAGAAACCTAACATAGAAAGGTGGAGGACGTTGGGAAAGGCCTTTGTTTTGTATTGGACTAGCAAGGCCTTAAGATGAAGATTAGATTAAGTTTGAGTATTTGCCAAACCACGATGGAGTATAATATCAGAGAAAGGTGGAGGACGTTGGGAAAGGCCTTTGTTCTGCAGTAGACTAGCAATGCCTGAAGATGAAGATTATATTAAGTTAAGAGTATTTGCCAAAGCACGATGGAGTAATATATCAAACAGAGAGGGGTGGAGGACGTTGGGAAAGGCCTCTATGCTGCAGTGGACTAGTAATGACTGAAGATTATGAAGGCCAGAGTGCACATAGGTTAGGTTAGGTGGGGTTAGGAGAGGTGGAGGACGTTGGGAAAGGCCTCTATCCTGCAGTGGACTAGTAATGGGTGAAGATTATGAAGATCAGAGTGAACAGTGACGTTAGGTGGGGTCAGGTTCACGGGAGCTGCCTTGTATACGCCCACCGGCCTGTTGCAGACTCCTTGGTTAGTATTGGCAGACACTTCCGCCTCACACCAACTATTTCCAAAGGCCAAAAAGGGGATCAATTGGGTTCTCATGAGAGTGTTTTCAGGTTCATGGTACAGAAGAAGAATCAAACTACTACTAGGACCATTAAAATACTCCTGGAAATACCGAAAACTCATACGAAAACCGTGTCAAGTATGTGAGCTCGGGCGCCGAAATGGGTTAAGATTCGTTTTAGGTCCGTGCCAGTATCTCATTACCTACTTTATGAAACATCAGTATCTCTTCATATATCTTTTCTACAAACCTTCAACAGTCATGGAGACGCTTTGAAAATCCAATTCAAGGACTCTTTTTTTGCTATTGAAAATAGGGGATAATGTTTACGAAAGCGCGTCGCCTCCTCTGGCGGCGGCCGCGGCGACACTGCAGCTGGTGTTGCGAGAAATACGTCCTCGCCGAAATAAGTCACATATACATGTGGGGGGGGGGTCCTGGCTATAAGGGAGGGTCAAGGGGGGCGCAGCCCCCCCGTTAGTAGGTCGTAAAGTTCGGATGGAGTAGTTTAACTATGCTCCCCGACCCTAAACCCTTTGCGAGCTATTTCACGGCCGCGGCGACTGCAGCGTCGCCGCGGCCGTCGCCAGAGGAGGCGACGCGCTTTCCCAAAACACGACGAAAATTCCTTGTTTAGTTTTTTTTCACATTTGTTACCTTTTTTATGCCCTTGAACTGACAACTCTGCTGTAAGGAAAAAAAAAAAAAACTATACAAGGAATTTTCGTCGTGTTTTGTGTTCGGTTGGGGAGCTTACAAGCGTGCTGTACTGGACTGTAAGACTGGCCCTTAACATCAGGTTCTTTGTTTTCGCTACCTTTTATTTGCATTATATTCGTCACACATGAGTTATCCCTTTACTTTTAGTTGTTGTTGTTTTCATGGGAACCCTGGAGCCTAGATTTAGGTCAGATGAGAGTGTGACGTCATCATGCTGTGCGTGGAACGACTGTGTATTCTTATAGTATTTCCACGAGAAACTATGTAGAGGTGTACAGATAGAACCTAGAAGAGGGTAAGTGGAGGAAGAAAAGGAGGAAGAGGAGGAAGCAGCGGAAGAGGTGGAGGAAGACTTTAATCCAGACCCAATAATTCGTAGATAAAACTTTCTTCTCATAAGGATTGAACCCCATTTTGCTTCCCCATCTCATTCATAACATTTACCCGTTCAGTCATTTTTCCGACATACTCATAGAATAAGTTCCGCACAATGGCAATATAAATAAAAAAAGCTGCATGCTGAACTTTCATCAACATCAAATGAAACTCCTATGATGTGAAAACTCAATGAATCAATGAAAGAAAAGAAAAAAAGAGAAAAAGCACTTGATGGCAGCTATTTTTTTCGTGTGTTTGTGTTAGGAGAAGTGGTGGACAGACTTTTTGTGTGTCATTGTTTTACCTTTGAGCTGCTTCCTGTGATGCGAAAATAAACAGATAAATGGGAGAGAAAAGAATAGAAAAATCACATTATGGTGACTGTTTTCTGATGGTGGGAGAAGTGGTTGGTGTTTTTTGTGTGTGTGCTGTGTGTTAACGTTTGCCTGCTATGATGCGAAAATAAATATATAAATGGGAGAGAAAAAAAAAGAAAAACACATGATGGTGAGTCTTTTCTGATTGTGGGAGAAGTGGTTGGTGTTTTTTTAGTGAGTGAGTTTTGTTTTGTCTTTGAGCCGCCTCCTGTGATGCCAAGAAATTAATAAATAATTAACAGTGCATATCCTTAACCAAACAAGAGGACACTCGACTTATACACGACAACTCCTAGGCCGGTATTCTCAGACGCTTCTGTCTCTCATACCAACTTTTTCCACGGGGGTCAAAGCAGATCAGTCGGATTCTCATGAGTGTTTTTTTAGGTCCATAGTACAGATAGGAGGTCAGACTACCACCAGGGTCATTAAACTACCCCTGGCAATACCCACAACGCCTACGAAAGCTGTGTGTGTGTGTGTGTGTGTGTGTGTGTGTGTGTGTAGAGAGAGAGAGAGAGAGAGAGAGAGAGAGAGAGAGAGAGAGAGAGAGAGAGAGAGAGAGAGAGAGAGAGAGAGAGAGAGAGAGAGAGAGAGAGAGAGAGAGAAATAAATAAATTCATAGATGGAGAGCAAGGATGAAAGAAAGGGAGAAATAGAATGAAACAGAGAATAGGAAAATAAAGAGACAGACGACTAAGGAGAAGTGGGCCCCGATGCGAATATTAGGAAACTCTAGCGGGCCGTCCTCGTGAGCGTCAGCACTCTCACTGGTGTTTTCTCTCGGCAGGTGTGTGGGTGCAATGTACACCTGAATGATGTTAATTGGTGAACAGCTTCCTACCAAGTAAAATCAATCCATCAATCAATCAGAGAAGGAAAATATAATAAAAAAGAAAAATTGGAATGAGAAAGAAAAGGGAAACGGATGCTGCGTCGCAAGCCGTCGCGAGGAGTCCTTGATGCTTGTGCGTTTCCCAGGCCCGTCGGTCTTCCATCCCTGAACCGATAAACGCGGTGACCGGCGCCTTCACAGTAATTATGATTAATTTTATAATCCAGTCTGGTAGTTTTAAGAAGCGAGTTCTTGCATCCTCGCCTCGGCGGGGGTGTGGAGCGCCAGCGAGCCCAAGGTCTCCCTGGCGAGCATGGCAGGAATGCAGAGCTCCAGGCAGGGCTCCTCGGCGTCCCTCGGGGCCCCGATGGAGGTGCCGGAGATCTTCCGGCTACAAACCCGGGCAGGTGGAGGTCGTTAGCCGTGGTAGGCAATCTGCCTAGGAGAGCAAACTCTATACAAACCCGGGCAGGTGAGGCTCGTTAGCCGTGGTAGGCAATTCACCTAGGAGAGCAAACTCTATACAAACCCGGGCAGGTGGAGGTCGTTAGCCGTGGGAGGCAATTCACCTAGGAGAGCAAACTCCGAACAATAAACCTGGGCAGGTGGAGGTCGTTAGCCGTGGTAGGCAATTCACCTAGGAGAGCAAACTCCGAACAATAAACCCGGGCAGGTGGAGGTCGTTAGCCGTGGTAGGCAATTCACCTAGGAGATCATAAACCTATCAATAATCCCGGGCAGGTGGAGGTCGTTAGCCGTGGTAGGCAATTCACCTAGGAGAGCAAACTCCGAACAATAAACCCGGGCAGGTGGAGGTCGTTAGCCGTGGGAGGCAATTCACCTAGGAGAGCAAACTCCGAACAATAAACCCGGGCAGGTGGAGGTCGTTAGCCGTGGGAGGCAATTCACCTAGGAGAGCAACGTGCGAACAATACACCCGGGCAGGTGGAGGTCGTTAGCCGTGGTAGGCAATTCACCTAGGAGAGCAAACTCTAAACAAACCTGGGCAGGTGGAGGTCGTTAGCCGTGGTAGGCAATTCACCTAGGAGAGCAAACTCTAAACAAACCCGGGCAGGTGGAGGTCGTTAGCCGTGGTAGGCAATTCACCTAGGAGAGCAAACTCTAAACAAACCCGGGCAGGTGAGGCTCGTTAGCCGTGGTAGGCAATTCACCTAGGAGAGCAAACTCTAAACAAACCCGGGCAGGTGGAGCTCGTTAGCCGTGGGAGGCAGTTCACCTAGGAGAGCAAACTCTAAACAAACCCGGGCAGGTGAGGCTCGTTAGCCGTGGTAGGCAATTCACCTAGTAGAGCAACCTGAACAACAAACCCGGGCCGGTGGAGGTCGTCAGCCGTGGTAGGCAATCTTCCTAGGAGAGCATCCTCCTAACAACAAACCCGGGCAGGTGGAGCTCGTCAGCCGTGGTAGGCAATCTTCCTAGGAGAGCAAACTCCGAACAACAAACCCAGGCAGGTGGAGCTCGTCAGCCGTGGTAGGCAATCTTCCTAGGAGAGCAACCTGAACAATAAACCTGGGCAGGTGGAGTCGTCAGCCGTGGTAGGAAGTATTCCTAGGAGAGCAACCTCATAACAAAAAACCCGGGCAGGTGGAGGTCGTCAGCCGTGGTAGGCACTCTTCCTAGGAGAGCAAACTCCGAACAATAAACCCGGGCAGGTGGAGCTCGTCAGCCGTGGTAGGCAGTCTGCCTAGGAGAGCAAACTCTAAACAAACCCGGGCAGGTGGAGGTCGTCAGCCGTGGTAGGCAGTCTGCCTAGGAGAGCAAACTCTAAATAAACCCGGGCTTGTGGTGCTCGTTATACTGTCGTAGACAATCCACGCGATGGGAACACCAAAGAAAAGGAAAATAAAAAGAACACCAGAAAATGGAAAATACAGAAACGAAACATCAAGAAAAGAAACAAAAGATCATCCACCTTAGGCCCTAACATCGCCAAAATTATGGTGGGTCTCTTCTGGGGAGAAAGCGGCTCACCCAGACCAAAGAACATCAACAAGGGATGATATAGAAAAGAACACCAAAAAAATATGGAAAAAGAACAGAAAAAACATCGAAAAAGAAAAGCAACAGAAATAAATGAGCAACATCGAGAAAAGAGAAATACAAAGAAACATCATCCACCTTTCGGCCCCAAACAACATCACCAAAATTATGGATGGGTCTCTTCTGGGAGGAAAGCGGCTCATCCAGACCAAGGAACATCAACAAAAGGATGATGGGAAAAAAATAACAACAAAAAACATCAAAAAGAAGTAAAAAGAAAAAGAACAGGAAAACATCGAAAAAGAAAACAAAAGCAATAAAAAGAACGAAAAACACGACATCAATAAAATAAAATAAAACAAACATCATCCACAAAAACATCTCCAAAATTATGGGTGGGTCTCTTCTGGGAGGAAAGCGGCTCACCCAGACCAACGAACATCAACAAAAGGATGATAGGAAAAAAGAACACCAAAAAAGAACATCAAAAAAGAAAACTAACACCGAGAAAACACAAAGGAAAAAAAGAAAGAAAAAGAAAAGAAAAAGAAAACAAATAGAAAAAAAGAAAAGAAAGAAAGAAAAGGAAAAAGAAAAAACAAAATAACAAAATAAAATAAAAATAAATAAACAAAATAATATAAACAAATAAATAAATAAATACAGAATATAGTAAAATTAACTAACTGACTCTAACTGCTTAACTAACTATCAAACTATCTACTTAACTAACCTACCTAACTAACGGAAATAAAGCTGTTTGACTACCCATTAACAAACAAACTAACAAACCACTTAACGATCTAACATGGATAGTGAGGTAAGGTGGGATTAGACTTACAGGAGCTGCCTTGTATAGACCAACCGGCCTCATGCAGACTCCTTACGTTCTTATGTTCGTTTACGTTTAAGAATATGGCCTTTAAACCCCATTCACACCTGTACTAATACCTGACAGGTTGGGTGACTCCTTCTACCTCTGCCTGTTTCCTCTCCTGCTACTGTCTCCGCTATCAGCACACAATCTTCCCTCAACCATAAAACCCACACCTAACCTAACCTAACCTTCCTGTATACTCCATTCACACCTGTGCTAATACCTGGCTGGTTGGGTGACTCCTTCTACCTCTGCCTGCCTTCCCTCCTGTTACTCTCTCCGCTATAAGCACAAATCTTCCCTCCCCCATAAAACCCACACCTAACCTAACCTAACCTTCCTGTATACCCCTTTCACACCTGTACTAATACCTGGCTGGTTGGGTGACTTCTACATCTGCCTGCCTCCTCCTGTTACTGTCTCCGCTATCAGCACACAATCTTCCCTCAACCATAAAATCCACACCTAACCTAACCTAACCTTCCTAACCTAACCTTAATGTATACCCTTTCATACTTGTGCTAATACATGACTGGCTCACTTCCCTACATTCAACCACTAACACCTTCAACCCCCCCCCGCTCCCACACACACACACACGCATAAAACTATCAAACCCTCATTTAAAACAATATATCAAACATTCACAAGAAAAAAACACCAGGACGCAACACTGTATAAGGCAAAGATGACGGTGGGAAGAGGGGTGAAGAGGGGGGGGGGGGGAGGTCACACAATACCCTAAGCATTACCCTCCGTCCCTTGGCCCGTGACCCCGCGCAGGTAACAGCAGACCCCCTCAGCCGGCGACACAGGACCGATTGTGACACGCAGGTTACCTCATTTTACCTTTTCCAGGCATACCCATTTCACTGACCCACGCGTGAGGAGGAGGAGGAGGAGGAGGAGGATAAAATAGCAAAGGAAAAAGACGACGAGGTGGAGGTCAAGAAAGGGGAGCTAGCGAGAGGGAGAAAAAGGAGGAGGAGGAGGAGGAGGAGGAGGAGAAACTCAACGTGGAGGGTAAGGTAGTGTAGGCTGCGGGGTCAGCTAAGCTCCGCACCATTATCCCCTATTTTCAGGAGTAAAAAAAAAGTCCTTGAATTGGATTTTCAAAGTGTTTCCATGACTGTTGAAGGTTTGTACAAAAGATATATGAAGAGATACTGATGTTTCATAAAGTAGATTATGAGATACTGGCACGGACCTAAAACGAATCTTTACCTCGAAATGTTTAAGAATATGGCCCCTTATGTTCTTACGAGTATAGAGGTTTTGCAGTGACGTCACGAAATAGCGTCGTCTGCACCTTGTGCGTCGTCTGCAAACCCTCTGGTGGTCCCCTCCCCAGCAGAGCGAGCGGACGCACCACGTGTGCCCCATCCCTAAGTCACTACCCGCGGGCAAATGGCAGGACCTTCAGCATCATTTGTGTTAAGTGATTACGCGAAATCGCTTGAGAATGCTGCGAAGCTAAGATACATCGAACAAATCAGTGCTTTTGGAGGAGGAGACTGGTAGACTGGCTGTCTAGCTGCCTGGCTGGCTGGTTGACTGGTGGGTTGACTGGTTGCCTGGTGGGTTAATTGGCTGGCTGATTGGTAAGCTGACTGTCTGTCTAACAGACCGACTGGATGGCTAATTGGTTCATTGGATGACTGACTGGGTGGTTGACTGACTGGCTGATTGGTTAACTGGCTGGCTGATTGGTTGGTTAGGTGACTGTCTGGCTGGTCGGTTGACTAGCTGTCCCTCTGCCTGGCCGATCTCCTGTTGCTGACCAGTGATACCCAGGTAGGCAGCACAGGCAGGCAAACAGGAGAGGGCAAGTGACGACAGGTGAGGGCAGGTGACGGCAAGTCACCTTACACTACGCACTCTTGGTCACTTCCCTGCGTACACTTATATACTCCACCCAGCACTGAGCTCTGTCCCTCTCTGCACTTTGCCTCCACTGAGTTTCCTTTCCTATTTTCTTCCCCTGCTTGAGCGCCGGCATGCGTGTTTACCTCCGCCAGCTCATGTAAATCCCGTTCCAGAGTAATCCCCCGCCACACAATAACCCAGGGGACCCGGGACAATACCTAAATGAGTGTTAGCTCATGTAATAATCTGATGTCTTCCCTGTAATATATCTTTGACAAATTGAGCACTGCAGAGTCGAGATGAAGCAGACGGCCGCCAGTTCTCCCTCCTCATAGCTGTTATCCACTTCCCCCGCTGACATGATTTCATTATTCAAGAAATAGACCGTGGAAAAAACCGCGGGAGTCACCGCCATTTTGATTGAGAGAGCGGGAAGATGCATCACTAGAAGGCGGGAGCAGAGCGCTATTTCAAATCATATTCGTTATTACTGCCATAGCTGAGCTATGTGTGGGATGCATGACCCACTATTACCTAGTGCATGTGTTAGGTTATCAATAATGAATAATAATCCATAGCCGTAGGGCGTTTAGCATAGGTGTAATGCAGAAAAAACGAGATGTCAGTGTGGCGAGAGCTGGCATCTTGACCGCGGCCGGGGCGCTGAGCCTTGTGGGTCTTGCCGCTCCCCGCAGCATTCTTCCACCCAGACTCCAACGAGACTAGACGTCCCTCTACTTGTTACTTGTTACTCGTGTTTCTTATTTATTAGTCTGTCTGCCAAACCAGGAATTAGGACCTAACCTCACAATCTCTGATAAAGTTTTTTTCTCTGCGGATTATTCTTCTATGGGGTCTGAGTTAACATCCTAGGGTGGGTGTGAAACTCTCAGCTTTGGGGAAACTGAAAAATCCAAGATGGCGGCAAATATGGCCGCCGACCACAGAAAAAAGGCTAGAAGGCCCTCTAATTATGCAAGAAAGTCGTGTAATATGTCAAAACAGGGGTTTTGGGGCATGGCAAACCCAATTATAACATTAAAAAGAAAAAAAATGTAATATTTTGCAAGATATAATGCATACTGATACATATTTTCCACTTTTAGAGAAGACGTTGACCATGACTTGTGTAACATGCAGTGATATGGGCACAGCAGTGAGACCAAAATCTATCTATGAATAAATCATTATCTGTGAATTTTAATGCTACCACACCTAAAATGTTAGGAAACAACTAAATTTTCAAAATCTCTTAATCAAATGTACAGTTCGGAATGACGACAAAACATGGTCACCACATCAGTACAATCACTATCTTCACTAAACAGTGTTCACAAACTAGTTTCAATGTTATACCTTAAAAGCTTTTGAAATACCTATTCTTCCAATAGTTACAATAAGATGTGGACAAAGACACAATTAAACAATCAATATCAGTCACAATCATCATCGTCCTCATCAGAGTGATTTCCCAGAAGAGTGTCACTTATTCTGGTGTGGTAATTCCAGCAATCACCAACTCTTTGACAGTTGCAAAATGTTCCACAAGTCATTACAGAACTGTTGCAGCTGCATCTGCGTGTATTGCATGGTTTCTCTCCCTTGCATTCACATTTGATACTCTTGAGTAGAGATTTTGGAGCCAGTTCTGTGTTGGGAGGTAGCATCACTGCAGCCAGAATTCCGTTATCTACATTATACCACCCATGCAACAAGGGGTCAAGTTCTGGTGGGTTTGCTTCCAGGGAGTTCCTCCAAACTGCTACCTGGATGTGAGCACGAGCCACATTCTGAGCAAGAGCTTCATCTGTTGGGGGCAGAGACTTCAGCTTTGGAGAACGTGCAATGTTCTTGCTCACTTTCTTCATCCATAATTTGTATCTGGCATCACTTGCTGAATCAGCATTTCCCTCTCCGTAGCATGCAAGAATGAAGCCTGTACATTCTTTGATCACTTTTCTTAGAGTGATTTTGAGGTCTCCCAAAGCACTTAGAGGATGTTTTTTGCTTCTTAGAACTCTTAGAGGAACCCCTTTTCCAATTCCGTAGTATGGTGCTACTGTGTCACACCCTGATATGCCATGCATTGCAAGGAGGTCTTCCATAATGTCATCATTTTTGGCCACAGTTGCATTGATATCAATCACAGACCTCCCTTTGATTGGTGACACCATCCAAACCTGAAGACTGAGCTTCCCCAGATGACAGAAGTGACACAGCAGCACAAACACATCTGTGTCATCAGCTACAACTATGGCTGACTGTGGTCTCACAATTGCCAACTGCTGGGGAATGATGGTATCAGCCTCTTCATGTCTTGTTTCTAGATCCCGTCTCTGTATTGCCAGCCCTTTGTACAGCTCAACTGGTGTAGGATGGCTTCCAGTGATGACAAGGCGATGTTTCTGGAACTCCTCCTTGTGGTTAATCAGATCTTCATAAAGCAGGTCTATCAGGGCTGCCTTGTTCTGGGTTACCGTCAGGATGACTTTCTGTGGTGGAATCTTGGTGGTCGGAGTAAGGTGATACACCCTACTTGCCCCTAAATCCCTGGTCTTTCGAAGGGACTCCTTCCTGCTGTTTTCAATGTATCTGAAGGAAAGAATTTTATTTTATTTTATTTTATTATTATTATTATTATTATTATTTTTGTGTGTGTGTGTGCGTGTGTGCATCAAAGATTTTTTTTTTATTTCATTACATTTCGAACATGTATAGAAACTTAGATAAGAAAAAAATAATACCACTTACCTGTCAAATATGAGATAAACATCTGATCTAGACGCTTGATCATCCAGGTGTCTGCGGAAGTTGTCCAGGAAGTCTTGCACTGTGCCAGACGATGGCCAGGTAACAACCCACAACACAGCACACCCATCCAGGAATCTTGCTTCAGTGGTCATGTTGCGAAGCTGAATATGGGCTTCAACTTTGATGGCATTCTTGAGATTGGCCTTTGACGTGCATTCCCGCATCTGGCCATCACCAGAAAACATTGACGGTGGATGTGAGGACAGTTCATACTTCATCATGGATTTGATATCAAAGTCATCTGATCTTCCTTGTAATGCCATTGCTCTTGCATACAATGTTTCTGTATCAACAATCTTCTGTTGAGGTTTACAGTGCTTGTCTGCTTTGGCCATTGTTTTAACCTTCTTCTGAATAGTACCATGGAATGAAGCTGGCCAGCCAGCTTCAAAGGCATTCATTTCAGCTACAGCAATGGCAATGGCCTGGTCAACATTGACCTTTGGATCACTGACAACATTCCCAGTCACTATGTTCACCAAGCCATCCTTCAGGTGTTGTTCTGGGTCTAGAGGATCAATGACCATACTGAGTTTTTCCCGCAGAGCTTTTCTGTCTCTGGTATCTGTCCGCATCCTTCCCTTTGATTCCTCTTTGTGGTGACTCTGAGATTCATCTCCAACCTCATCAATGGTGTTTATGCCTGACATGACTGTGTTGATAGCATGGATACTCATGGTCCATGTCTTGAGGGCTTCTGGTTTCATGGTAAGGCCGATGATACCACTGTGGCCATGACCATAGCGCATATAGGTTGTTTCTATGGCCATGTCAGACCATATTCCATTGAAGATCCCAGGTTTGTGATGCATAGTGTGCTGTCCTTTGAGAAATTGTTCTTCCAGTTTCTCTGGCATCGCCTCTATACTCCGAGCATAGAAAAGACCATAGCGTCCATAATTATGGTGCCCTGCTGCAAAGAATAGAGGTATCATTTCCTTTACAGTTAGGACATGCAGTGGCCAATCTGCCTCTCTTTCGGCTCTCACAAACTTCAAGACACTCAACATAGGCTTAATGAAGCAGTCAACCCAAAGCCTTGCAGTACGGCTTTTCATGGACAGGTCATCCAGGACTGACTTAAGACCATCCATACTTGTGACTGTAGCTTTGATGAAGATTGGTCGCAGAAGCTCCTCAAGCAGCATTCTCAATGCACGAACATTTTCTGGATATTTCTTGCAAGGAGCATCTTTTCACCCCACCAAATTGCTCACTAAGAACTTCCTCCAAGCCAGTCTGAGCCATCAAAGACCCAATGCATCCTATGTAGCTCATCAAAAAGTGCATACCTCCAAGACGAAGGAACACGTTGTGACAGAGATTGGGGTTGTCCCAAGTGAGGTGGAGTGCTACTCTGTAGAGCTGCTGGTCTGCAGTATAGACTACGTACTCTGACCAGCTTCCTCCGAGATCTTCTTGGCCTTTATAATGGAAGACATAATTGTCTTGGGATCTGCAGGGGGGCTGTCCATTAGAGGCAAGTACACAACATTGGTTTTAGGCTTCTCAGAGTGACCTTGATCTCGACAAAGCTTAGTATTGTAACCATTGTACTCAGGACAATTTTCAAGAGTGATAATATCATGTAGAAATTGTAAGTCAATTTCTTCAGCTCTTGAGTTTGCGACCTGCTGGAACTGTGTCATCTTCTGGGAAACCTGTGGCTGTGGTACTTCATTCATCACTGGCTTTTGTGTACACTGATAGACAAGATCCAGAGTTTCATCATCTTCAGGAAGCTTTTGAGACATCTCTTCCTTCTTGATCCGTCTAATGTGTTTTCTGGAGACTTTTCTGGTGATTTGGCTGAAGGCTGAATAACAATCATTGCAAGGGCATGGGTTGATAACTTGCCATTGGGTGATGAAATGTCAGCATCAAAGTTGTCTGCAACAATCTGGATGAGGCCATCACCTGCATCTGATAGTCCTTGTAGACCTGCATCACTGTATGAGGCATGAGCAGCTGATTTCTTAAATCTCATCACCTCGTCATAGCTGCATGTGACTTTGAAATGATACAGCTGGTCTACTACTTTCTTTGAGTCTCTCGTAAGCAGACCTAGGGCAATCTGTAGGTCAGTAGGCTGGTTTGTAACCTGGCTGGTTACTATATTTCCTACCATGGCTGCTGCTAATGTCCTGTTCATCTTGGGTGAGATAAGAGACAACAGAGAGGATAGTGTGGGAGAAACTGTTTCATCCATTTTGTCCTTGTCAATGTGGAGATCGTAATGCATTCTGTTGCATTTCATATCCTTGCATTCTTGCTCAATGGCCCTGGCTACTTGGATCTTGCTGTGCTCGAGGTCATCATGAGCTTTGTCATCCTTACCATCTTCAGAACAAAAGAAGCAGAATTCCTGAATACGACGATACTTGCATAGCCAGGGGATGACAAAATTATAACATCATCAGCAAAGTGTTGTTTCACCTTCTCAATAACAGTTTTGCGTGACTGTTGTATCGTACTAAAGCTGCTATAGACGTCGTAGAGTTCAACTGTGTTCCAATGACTGTTCTTATTTTCCAGCATGAATTGGAAGACAGCATCTAGGCCTGGATCAGTTACATCTGTTTCTTGTTGTCTTCCCGTTGATTGTATGTTTCTCATAGCCATAAAGGAACACATGCAATCCCTGTGGTACCTGGCATCTGCTGCATGAAGATCCAAGGCACCCTCCAATCGAATTCTAACTTCATTGCCCCACTCGTCATTGCGAACAGCACATCTTTCCAGCAAAAATTCTTTGTAGGGTCTTTTGTCTTTCTCTGACTTCGTTGAGCGACAAAGATATGCTGGTCTCCATCTGTCTGGATGTCTGTAGTCTTTTCTAATGTCACAGATTTCCCCACAGTACAGACAATGTTGTCTGAAGTTGAACTGAAGGGAAGACTTACGAAGTTTCCTCTGGGGTTCTTCTGAGGTACTCTGTTGTCTGTGCTTTCCCAGATTTGATTTTGAAGTATATCTGGATACACAGTTTTTGTGATAAGATATTGTCATGTCTGGGTTTTCTGTCAACTGTTCTTGCAACTTGATGTGCAAGTTATCTCCATATTTTCGACTTGCATCTATAATGGATTGTATTCTGCCAGGTCCTTTGTTTTTCTGCAATCCCTTTGTTTCCTTTTCACATTCTTCTCCATATCTGAACTTGAAAGCACATTCCTCAGACATAGTTCATTCACAGAATGTATTCAGCATCTCTGACTTTGATGTTCTGGAAACCGACAGATCCATTCAGCTGTCTTCCTGGAAATTGAAAAAAAAAAGTCTCTCGCTATTGATGTATATTCAACACAATATTACATCTACATGGCAGTCATAGATCTAATGATTCAGTGGCAACAATATATAATGCTCACATTTAAACCATGTGCTTTATGGGTAAAAATTGAAGCAGTTTACGCTGATGGATCTTACCACTCCCCTGAAGCATCCCCTTTCAATGGCTAAGATTAAAAATAGTGATAAACCATTTTTTACAGTCCATTTTTAATTCAGCAATCCAAACAACAAACGCATGGTCAATGCTTTTCTCTAAAACTGGAAAAATGGCAAGTATGTATATCGTCAGGCATTTTATCTTTGAAAATATCCAATGGATGACTTTTTAACTCTTAGATTTCAATTCCTCATACCCAAAAACCCCTATTTTGATGTATTAGACGGTTCTCTGGCATAATTAGCGGGCCTTATAGCCACATTTCTATAGACGGCAGCCATTTTGGCCGCCATCTTGGATTTCTCAAATTCCCCAAGGCTGAGAATTCCACACCCACCCTAGGATGTTAACTTAGACCCTGTACTATTGTAATCCGCAGAGAAAAAAACTTTATCAGAGATTTCGAGGTCATCCTGGATGGCAGACAGACTATATCTGGTCCCACTTCCGCCGAAGCGCTCTGCAGGACCCACATATTTTAATTCATTAAATTTTCAATATTGATCACAACTTATATGCCATGTTAATTGTCAATGTTTCCATGTCAAAGCAGTCAGAGAACAGAAAAGTTTTTAGTTCTTTCTTAAATTTGGAGAGATCCTTTGTTCTTTTAATGTCAGGAGGGAACTTATTGTACAGTCTTGGGGCGGCAGAACTGAAAGCGCGCAATCCAACATTTGAAGAGTACCGCGGTTCATGAAGTGTGATTCCAGAAGTGGCTCGGCGAGTGTTAATGCCTTCACCTGGCTGTATTTCGTGTAATAATTATCTCAAATACGGTGGACGGCCAGTCAAAACACATAACTTAAATACTATCCTTGCTTTTATTGGCAACCAGTGGAGCTCTATCAGAAAAGGAATAATTCTCTCTCGTGGTGGAATTCCTTTGATTAATCTCTTTCTAATCACTGTCCCTGTTGCGCTAGACATATCGAAAGCCTTCGATAGAGTCTGGCACAAGTCTTTGCTTTCTAAACTGCCCTCTTTCGGATTCTATCCCTCTCTCTGTTCCTTTATCTCCAGTTTCCTCTCCGGCCGTTCTATCTCTGCGGTAGTAGACGGTCACTGTTCTTCACCTAAAGCTATCAACAGTGGTGTTCCACAGGGCTCTGTCCTATCACCCACTCTCTTCCTGTTATTCATCAATGATCTTCTTTCCATAACAAACTGTCCTGTCCACTCATACGCCGACGACTCCACTCTGCGTTATTCAACTTCTTTCAATAGTAGACCCTCTCAACAAGAAGTACACGACTCCAGACTGGAGGCTGCAGAACGCTTAATCTTAGACCTTGCTATCATTTCCGATTGGGGCAGAAGGAACCTTGTGTCCTTCAATGCCTCAAAAAATCAATTTCTCCACCTATCAACTCGACACAATCTTCCAAACACCTATCCCCTATTCTTCGACAACACTCAGCTGTCACCATCTTCAACACTAAACATCCTCGGTCTATCCTTAACTCAAAATCTCAACTGGAAACTTCACATTTCTCTCGCTAAATCAGCTTCCTCGAGGTTGGGCGTTTTGTATCGTCTCCGCCAGTTTTTCTCCCCTGCGCAGTTGCTATCCATATACAGGGGCCTTGTCCGCCTTCGTATAGAGTATGCATCTCAGTGTGGGGGGGCTCCACTCACACAATTATTCTGGACAGAGTGGAGTCTAAGGCTCTTCGTCTCATCAGCTCTCCTCCTCCTACTGATAGTCTTCTACCTCTTAAATTCCGTCGCGATGTTGCCTCTCTTTCTATCTTCAATATCAATATTTCCACGCTGACTGCTCTTCTGAACGTGCTAACTGCATGCCTCCCCCCCTCCCGCGGCCCCGCTGCACACGACTTTCTCCTCATGCTCATCCCTATACTGTCCAAACCCCTTATGCAAGAGTTAACCAGCATCATCACTCTTTCATCCCTCACGCTGGTAAACTTTGGAACAATCTTCCTTCATCTGTATTTCCTCCTGCCTACGACGTGAACTCTTTCAAGAGAAGGGTTTCAGGACACCTCTCCTCCCGAAATTGACCTCTCTTTCGGCCACCTCTAATGATTATTTTTTTAGGAGCAGTGAGTAGCGGGCTTTTTTTATATTATTGTTTCCTTTTCGGTGTGTGCCCTTGAGTTGCCTCCTTTGTTGTAAAAAAAAAAAAAATCTCGCTGCTCTATTTAAGACCATCTGTAATTTCCTTAATTGGAGCTTTGGCAGGTTATAGTAGATTGAGTTGCAATAATCCACTCTTGATATGATATTGTTAAACATCAATTTCTTGATAGAATCTTCATCCAGGTATTTCTTGATAAAAGCAATATTTCTAAGGTGATATCCGGCAATCCTTACGACATTATTTATCTGACATTTCAGTGTCAAATTGGAATCCAACAACACTCCCAAGTCACGAACACTTTCAACAATATGAATTTCATTACCACTTATTCTCTTGCATTCTCTAGAAGGGCGAAGGGTACGTGGAGACATGGTCGAGGTTAGTAAATGGATGAAGGGCTTTAATAAGGGAGACATTCATAAGGTTTTGTTGGTAAGAGAACCGGGTAGGACACGAAGTAATGGGTTTAAACTGGATAAATTCAGATTCAACAGGGACATAGGCAAAAATTGGTTTACTAACAGGGTGGTGGATGAGTGGAATAGGCTTAGCAGTCATGTGGTGAGTGCCAATACAATTGTCACATTCAAAAATAGACTAGATAAATTCATGGACAGCGATATTAGGTGGAGTTAGATACACGGGAGCTTAGGGTCAAAGGAGCTGCCTCGTACAGGCGTACCGGCCTCTTGTAGACTCCTGCGTTCTTATGTTCTTATGTTCTTATAGTCATGTTACCGTCACCAAAATAACGTAGAGTGTCCTTCTTCCCCACAAGCATGAATTCAGTCTTATCATCGTTTAATTTCAATTGCTTATAATGCATCCAATCCTTGACTGAATTAATAACACTATTGATCTTAGCACTTGTATTTTCAATATCAGTGATGGAAAAGTAGAACTGGGTGTCATCAGCAAATAACTTGAATCCTACACCATGTTGTTGTAGTATCCTGGATAAACTAATCGTGTATATACAAAAAAAAAAAATAGGTCCCAGCACACTTCCTTGTGGAACTCCTCTTGTCAGAGCTTCATATGAAGAAAAACATTTTCCAATTTGCACACAATAACTTCTGGTTTGTAAATAACTCTCAAGATACTTTAACGCATTGTCTACCACTCCAATGTTCCTTAAGTCTTTTATAAGCAATTCATGAACAACCGTATCAAATGCTGCACTAAGATCTAGAAGAACCAATATAGCACATTTACCTCCATCCATCATTTCTAGTAAATCATTAACAACAGAACAAAAAGTAGTCTCAGTAGAAAATATTGGCCTATATGCAGACTGACTATCAAGCAAGACATAGACCTTCTCCAAGTGTTCCATCAACTGCTCAATAATTGCATACTCTAATATCTTAGACAAAAAGGCAAATTTGATACTGGTCTATAAGAGCTTACATTTTGATAATCAAGTTTTCCCTTTAAGACTGGTTTTATAACATCTCGCTTTTCAGAATCCGGAAATTTACATGAAGAAATACTAGTATTGACAATTCTTAGCACCATATCCATGAAACTAGGAAAATTATCTTCATCCATGATATCCAATACAGGCAATGGGTCACTGGCACAATATGTTTTCTTAGCTTTCTTGAAAAGTCGAACAAGATCATCCTTCCTAATGATTTTAAAACACTGCAATCTACAATCCACCTCAACATCAGCAACAGGCATAAAAGGTGTTTACACAAATTCCGATACAATATTCATAATCTTACTCTTGAAAAAAATACAAAAGTTATCCGCTAAATCTATATCACAGAAACCATCGGGAAGCTTTCTTCTCAAAGTAGTACCAGTAAGACTATTGAAAAGTTGATTTAATTTGTTCATATCTGATCCTGCCTCAAGAATTTTAGTATGATAACAGTTTCTTTTACTCCTACTTATCAAGTCATTTTAGCGATTTCTCACATTTTTATAATCCTCCCAGGCCACAACAGATCCCTCATTTCTCCATTTACATTCCTTGAGTCGTTTCTCTCTTTTCAGAGTCAAAATTTCACCATTAAATCAGGGCGATCTATCCTTGACAGTAATGACCTTCTCTAGGATCGGACACACATTGTTATATTGTGTCTTAATCACCTCATTAGAAGTGTCAGTAAGACAATTCACACAATTTGATTTAAATAACAAATCATTGTGGACACACTCTCCAGTCATATCATCATAAAAATTCTAACTAATTTCACTGATAAATGTAGCAGCAGAGAAACCCACCTTATTCCTATAATAAATTTTCATAGTTACCTTACATATTGACAATAGTAATTTAAATGTTATGAGCCTGTGAACTGGGGAAATAGTAAATTCATGTTCAACATCCAACCTACCTATGAGATTGTTTACATCATCACTAATGACTAAGTCTAACACATGGCCAGTTGATGAAGTTATTATGCTCACCTTGTTTGACAACTGATAAGATTCAAGAAGCTCACAGAAAGAAACTGTGTTATGGTTTTCATGATCATCCATCCATATATTGAAGTTACCAACAATAAAAACTTTAAAAGAAACCATATCAATTGAGTCCAACAATGCACCAAATTCATCAAAGAAGAGATTAACACTTGACCAAGGTGGCCTATATATAACAAGGTATGCTACCCACTGGTTTTGATGCTTAAAACTAACCTCAATATATTCAAAACTTGATACTTTCACTCGTGTCAACACCCTCAGGTGAGAAAAAAATATTCGACAAGAAAATGTCTACACCACCCCCTCGTCTGCCCTCTCTGGGGCTATGAAAGAAAGTGTGAGTAGCAGGTGTCATCTCAGTAACTCTACTTGTGTCATGCTCATTCAACCAAGTCTCAGAAATAGCTAAAATATCAAGTGATTGCTCATTTAACATTTCCCTAATTTGAATACTCTTGTTACCCACAGATTGAATATTAACAAAAGCACAATTTAAATATTCAATAGTAGACCTAGGCCATACTTTAAATATTCAATAGTAGACCTAGACCACACTTTAAATATTCAATAGCAGACCTAGACCACAATTCAAATATTCAATAGTAGACCTAGACCACAATTCAAATAGTCAATAGTAGACCTGGACCACAATTCAAATAGTCAATAGTAGACCTGGACCACAATTTAAATATTCAATAGTAGACCAAGACCACACTTTAAATATTCAACAGTAGACCTCACCATCCTTCCGTGCCACGTGTCCGTCGTGGTGGTTTACCTGCCTTTGTAGTATCCACAAGTCAGGGTGATTGTGTACTGCAAGGCGAGGGAAGCATTTGGAAGGTCGAGAGGCGGCGTGTTGCAGAGAGGAACGAGAGAGGACTGAAGGAAGACTCCAAGACTCCAGACCACGAGGTAGACCAGGTGTGGTTTCGGCTTCGCCCATCTCCAGCTAAGTACATATTTTGCTAAGGATGTTTTAAGATAGTTAGCTAGGTAGATGTGTGCCTGGAATTAGCTTATTCCTTATTTTCCAGCGAGTTTCTTTGTTGCTGTAAATAAACTTGAGAGCAGGTTCATTTGGCCTTTGTTTGTCCTATGGGACAAATAATAAAGACGAGAAGGGGCTGCGAGTCTGAGAACTCAATTTTCAGATACTTTATTTTATATTTTTTTGCTGAGAATTTTTTCGAGATCTCAAGAAGTCCAGAACTTTCAAGAACCCCACACCCGCTCTTCTAGATTCGCTGGAAATCTATAAAATGACAAAGCATCTCTCCCGTGTCGGTTAGAACATCCAACCGCACAGCATACGTATCCCATGACGAACACAGAGCACTTGTGCTGCAGGTTCTGCAGCCGCCACTAAGGTTTGCTTTGATAACTGACCACCAAGATGGCCGTGCAGGCCCGCGCGACCCCCGCACCCCCACTTTTGACGTCACCTGCAAAACCTCTATTGCATTCACTAAGTCTTCCCGATCGTTCTTAGGGGCTGAACAAGGAAGCAGAGGCGAGGTGATTTAGTTCGGGTCAAGGTGAGGCTGCAGGTTCTTAAGAGGCTTACGTGATGGTGCAGAAAGTCATGGAAGGAAAGTCTTTCAGGTTTAAGATCTAAAGGTTATTCACATCATTCGGTAACTCAGCAAATACTCGTCTGTGTGTGTGTGTGTGTGTGTGTGTGTGTGTGTGTGTGTGTGTGTGTGTGTGTGTGTGGAGGCGGGTGAATATGTGTGTATGTCTGGGGGGGATGACGGGGTTCGTGTATGTGTGTGTGTGTGTGTGTGTGTGTGTGTGTGTGTGTGTGTGTGTGTGTGTGTGTGTGTGTGTGTGTCTAAGCCATCTATCTATATTTATCTATCTGCACATTACGTCGATATCTGAATCTTTTTATCTATCTTTCCATCAGCCTATTATTCAATGTATTTCTATCAGTCTATGAGATGGAAGAGGCAGGAATTGGTTGTTTTTTTGTGGGTGTCATCACTAAAAATTATTATCCAAGCTTATGACGATTAAAAAATGTACAAATTGCAAATATTAACCTCGCCCTGATCCTCTTGTTTCAGTCACATACAGAAGAAGAGCTAAGTTATTAAGCAATAGAAACTCCACAAGTAATCGCAAGAAAGTGTAAATACTGACCTCTTCCTGATGCTCCAATTTCTTACATGTACAGATAAATCTTAGGTCGGCACTGTCAGACCCCTCCACACCTCACATCAACAATTTCCAAAGGCCAAAAAGGAGGCAAATCAGGTTCTAATGAGTGTTTTTAGGGTTCTTGGTACAGAGGAAGGGCCAAACTACCACCAGGGCTTTAAAGCTACCCAAGGAAATGCCCAAAACTCCTAGGAAAACCGTGTCAAATATGTGTGCCTGCGCCGATATGTTTAAGAGTATGGGCCTAAGTTATTAAGCAAGACAGTTCGCGCGAGTGACGGTTCAATAACTCCTGCTACTCTTCCTATTCCCTCCGCCTCTTCAGCCCACGTGCCGCGCCGCTAAAGCCTCTGAGCCACGGTTTTTACACGCGTAAAACTCAGCGTGATCAAAGCGGACACCTACTGTTTGATATCTATTCTTTGTTCCTGTCATTACAAGCGAGTCAGTACAGCCGCCGGCATCACAGTGAGCACGGCGGGATATTATTCATCAAGGGGCTGAATTCCGCGAACTTTAATGGATTATACACACACACACACACACACACACACACACACACACACACACACACACACACACACACACACACATACACAGTAGCACATCACGCCACACGTTTCATAACTAAGCGAATCCAGTCAAAGCAAACTTAATTAAAATTGTTTCTTTGTGAAGAGTGGAACAGACGCGCCCTCGCCCCGGTGAAAAAACGTGGGCGGAGTGGTTACCCCCGCGACAATTATCCGCGGCAATAACAGTCTGGAGACAAATGATTCCCCTGGACGTGGGGCGGCGGAAGGCAGGGAAGGGAAGGAGGGGAAGGAATAGCTACAGGAAAGGAACACATAGGGATAGGAAGCGGAGAGATAGGACATTAGGCTGGGATTTGGTTGTACGAGGGGCGGCGTGAAGCAGGGAAGGGAAGGAACAGAGCCAGTTAGGGATAGAAAGGCTAGGGATAGTAAGCAGATACAAGTCAGTAGGATGGACAGGCTGGTGGACCTTAGTTGATGATTCGGCTGCACGAGGAGTGTGGGGGGGGCAGGAAAATAGGGAAGGCAAGAGCACCAGGACAAGCAAGGGCAGGAAAGTTAGGGGAAGGCAGCGGGGATAGGACAGTAGGCAGGGGGGACCGGCGAGCCTCAGCTGTTAACCCACTCGCTCGCTAACACAAAGGAACACAAATGAAGAACAAACAACAGCAGACCTGCTGGTCCTTACGAGGTTGTTTGTGACAAGCTACACCAACTATCTAATCAAAGGTGGAAGATGAAGGACAGCAAAGGCGAAGGCTCCTCCCCACTCCCCAATCCCTCCAGCCAAAGCTGGCAGGAAAGGAAAAAGAACCATGCAGCATGGAAAAACTGCATGGAATTTATGTAGGAAAGAGGAAAGAACTACCATTACTGCTACCACTAACCGGGCGATAAAAGCGGACAAGGACACCAGTATTCGAAAGAACTTAACGTTGTTACGACAATGAGTAATATCTTAGTTGCTGGTTGGATTCAAAACACTTGTCTAATCTATTCTTGAAGGCCGTAACTGTTGTACTATCAACGACATCACAAGGTAGAGAGTTCCAAACATTAACAACTCGATTGAAGAAGAAGTGTTTAGCTTCGTGCGACGAGAATCTTTTAACACTTATCTTCAAATTGTGATTTCTTCTTGTTCTATTTGATCGATCAATTGTAAAGTAATCTTCCGCATTAATATCACTGAATCCTTTGAACATTTTAAACACTTCTATTAGATCGCCTCGCATTCTTCGTTTTGATAGGCTGAATAAATTTACTTCTTTAAGCCTTTGTTCATATGACAGATTTCTCAACCTAGGAATCATCTTTGTTACTCTTCGTTGGACCCGTTCCAACTTTTCTATGTCTTTTCTGTAGTAGGGAGACCAAAACTGTACACAGTACTCTAGACGGGGTCGAACCAACGAATTATACAGTTTTAATATTACATTTTCCGATTTATTATTAAAGACTCGTCCGATGAAGCCAACCAATTTGTTTGCAGTTTTAACTACCTCTGAACAATGCTGACCGGGCTTTAAATCGCTTGATATAGTGATTCCAAGATCCTTTTCTTTACTTACTGCAGAAAATTGTTTGCCATTCATTACGTACCGAACGCGATTGTTATTTTTCCGATGTGCAACACTTTACATTTCTCAACGTTAAATTTCATTTGCCATTGATTGGCCCAACGTGCAAGTCGATCTAGATCTGATTGTAAAGCTTCTTCGTCGAGTATCGCAGTTACTTTACTAGCAATTTTTGTGTCATCAGCAAATTTTGATACTTTGCAAGTGAGCCCATCATCGATATCATTAACATAAATTAAGAAGAGCATGGGGCCAAGCACTGATCCTTGAGGTACGCCGTTTTTGACATCGAGCCAGTTAGATGTAACACCGTTTAGAACTACTCTATGTTTCTGCTCAGAGAGCCAGTCCGCAAGCCAATTGTGAATTTTACCCGAGATACCGTGCGCCAGTAGTTTGCTGAGCAATCGTTGGTGGGGGACCTTATCAAATGCCTTTTGAAAATCCAGATATATGATATCTACTGATCTGCTTTCGTCGAACACCTCAAAATATAGTGAAAAAAATCAAGTAAGTTAGTCAAACACGAACGTTTACTACGGAAGCTATGTTGCGAATTATTTATTATATTATTTTCTTCGAAGAATTTCACCATATTGTCGCGAATGATAGTCTCCATTAACTTACAAACAATAGATGTCAAGCTAATTGGTCGATAGTTTCCTGGATGAGACTTGTCCCCCTTTTTGAAAATTGGTGTGACATTTGCAAGTTTCCAATCCGACGGAACTTTTCCAGCTGTTAAAGATTTATTGAATATGATTGAGAGCGGTTTACAAATTTGATGTTTGATTTCTTTTAAGACCCTAGGGGTAATTTTGTCTGGACCAGGAGCTTTGCTTACTTTAATCTTTTCAATTGTGCGTAAAATGTCACTTTCTACGATGAGCACGCCACTTAACATCTTTTCGGTCCTTCTAACCTCCGGCGGTTGAGGTGATAAACATTCTTCGTCGGTAAATACGGATGCGAAAAAGTTATTTAGGATTGTAGCCATTTCATTTTCATCGTTCGTGTGGTTACCATTTTCATTAGCAAGCGGTCCGATACCACAAGTGAGTGACTTTTTATTATTTATATAGCTAAAAAATTCTTTAGGATTAGATTTACTTGTTTCCGCTATATATTCTTCAAGATTTTTCTTGCTTCGATTCATTAATTTCTTGGTTTCGCGGCGAATTCTGTCCAACTCTAGTTTGTCAGCCTCGCTCTGAGATGATATGTACCTACTGTATACGCGTTTTTTAGGAGATAGGCTATTTTGAATTTCGTTATTCCACCACTTGGGTTTCTTCTTAGAAGCTGAACGTCTGTTACGATAGGGTACGCATATGCTTATGGCTTTGTTCAATATTGTGGTGAAGGCCCCCCAAGATTTATCAATATCTGTTTCCGCCGTGATTTCAGTCCAGTCAGAATTATTTAGAATTGATCGGAGTCTTACGAAATTCGCTCTCTGATAATCAGGCACCTTTTCTTTACTAGGAGTTACTTTACTTTCTTTCATATTGATGCTGAATGTGATTGTTCGGTGATCGCTAGAACTAAAAATTGGACCAACATTTACTTCGCTAACTAGATCAGCTGTCGTTGAAAATATAAGGTCAAGTATATTATTTTTCCGAGTCGGTTCTTGAACGTGCTGATGTAAATCACTTTCTAGTAAATTTGTGTACAGGTCGAGCCCTGTATGACAGTTCAACGGTTCACCCCATCTTTTCACTGGCAAGTTAAAGTCCCCAACAATTACTGTTTCGCAACTGCTACTTGTTTCTAATAATAATTCACTTAATGCGTGGTCGATATCAAGAGTCTGCCTTGGCGGTCTGTAGATAAGTCCAATTACTATTTTACGAGATTTATTTTTAATTTCAATGAAGACCGTGTCTACATTGGTTATAATATCTGTTTTCACGGATATTGGATGGAGAGAGTTGTGGATATAAAAGATAACGCCTCCACCCTGTCTGTTCTCTCTTTCATGACTAAAATGGTATAACCCGGTAATCTATATTCCGCAATGAAATCTCTATTTGAAGTGTCTATCCAAGATTCTGTGACTCCGATGATGTGATAATGATTTGTAGCTGCGAGGACTTCTAAGTCTTCAAATTTGTTACGTAGGCTACGAGCTTTTACATAGCAAGCTTTAATGTGATTCGAGTCGGGAGTTTTGCGGGTTGAGTGCACCCTTACGGTGGAGCTGCTGGTGTTTTCGCCTCCGCGTTTTTTGGCTTTCGAAGAGCCACTTGGTCACAGAGCAGCCTCCCGAAACGGGCTGCTCCAACAGGGTTCAAGTGAATGCCATCAGGAAGGAACAAGTCTGAATCGTAGTAAAAATTGTTCCACAAGTTAGCGAACTGGACGTTTTCTTGTGAGAAAAGGGACTGAAGTCTGTTGTTTGTGCTGAAGACCTTACTGTAAAAGTTAGATTCGGCACCGACCCTCGGGAGGATTCCTGAGATTATGATGTTACTGGCATCCGTTTTACGTTTATACTGCTTGATCATGCGGCGGTATTTCTCAAGCAGTTCCTCAGACAGGGTTGTCTTTCCGTCATTCGTCCCCGCGTGAATGACAAAGAGGGTGTTTCGGTCGGCATTTCTCGTGACATCATCGCACGCTGCAGTGATGTCGTCCAGTCTGGCACCTGGATAGCAGTAACGTTTTCTGCGGCCGTTTGATGAACGACCACAGAACTCAACCAGCTGGCCACGCACCATGGAGTCCCCAACTAGGCGAGTCTCGAACTCATCCTCCATGGTGTCTGCCAGCACCTGGAACCTATTGAAGGTAGTGGGGGTCAGTAAATCCTTGGTTGCCTGCTTCGGTTTGGCTCCATTCCTTACAGGTTGGAACCCGACATCCTGTGAAGCAGGAAGAGAAGCGTTAAGTGGGGCAGGCTGGAAGTTGTCCTGTGAGGCAGGCTGGGAGTTAGCCTGTGAAGCAGGCTGGGGGTTAGCCTGTGAGGCAGGCTGGGGGTCAGCCTGTGAGGCAGGCTGGCGGTTGTTCTGTGAGGCAGGCCGGGGGTTAGCCTGTGAGGCAGGCTGAGGGTTAGCCTGTGAGGCAGGCTGGGAGTTATCCTGTGAGGCAGGCTGGGAGTCAACCTGTGAGGCAGGCTGGGAGTCAACCTGTGAGGCAGGCTGGGAGTCAACCTGTGAGGCAGGTAACACGTCCTCCCGTGAAGCAGGAGGATCGTCTGGAGAGGGCACAGTCTCAGTGGAGGGCCTCTCCACCATCGATCCTCGGCTAATGGGTCTTCGGCAATATCGAGCCCTATATGAGCCTACCACGACTTCTTTTCGCGGCCTATAGCGCCGGTAGGCTTCTTCCCGGTGGGGCTTGATGGTCGGCCCAAGGTTTCTTCCCGGTGGGTCCTGATGGTCGGCCCAGCCTGTTCTGGCGCAGGCGAGTGTTTATAGTGGCGCCATCTTGCATTGGCTCATGCTGCCCTCCCGGAGCTCATCTTTAATCCTAGAATCTAGAGTCCGGGTTGATAGGTGGTCTTCTGGACAGCATGTGGGTAGTTTTAAGCCACTCGGCGGCGGCTGAAAAATCCCAGCTTGGTGGCACCGGGCGGGGATTGAACTCGCGTCCTCCTGAACGCGGTGCTGTTACTCTGTCGATTCAGCCACCGCCTCCCCAAACTGCTGCCCATAACGGTCCACTGTCACATGCAGAGGAAGAGGACCGTATATAAAATAATCGTGTATAAACTACGACTATCTAAGACTACAACGACTGCATTCCACAACGGTTCAGTGACATGCTGAGGAAGAAGACCGTATGTAAAGTAACCGTGTATAAACTGTAACACTGACTACTAGATCCTAAGTTAACAAGGAAGGAAGACTAGGGAAAATCTACAACACAGAACTTGAAAATCTATATAACTGACTCCATCATGAGTTAACAATAAAATGAAAAAAGAAAATGTTCATGAAGGAAAAAAAGGAGCACTCTTGTTACTGATTCTTAAAAGACGAATCATCACAATCCACTTCATTCCATCACTTTGAAATATTGCCACGTTCCTTGTGTGTGTGTGTGTGTGTGTGTGTGTGTGTGTGTGTGTGTGTGTGTGTGTGTGTGTGTGTGTGCGCGCGCGTCCGTCCGTCCGTGAGAGAGAGAGAGAGAGAGAGAGAGAGAGAGAGAGAGAGAAAGTCCACCAATTAAACAAAGACTGCTCGTATTGCGTCATTTTCACTGCACGAACCAAAACACATAAAAGGTGCGAGTCATTTACGTTTGCATCAAAAACACGTCAACAAATAACAACGTTTGAAATGCATTGCGCGTCACTCACATCCTATTACTGCAACGTCAAATTTACCTGATATATTCGGACGGAAATATAAACACGACTATAAACACGGATCCAAGGTCTTCTATATATGCTACTGGACTCCCTACAGGCACTTGTTGACGGTCTGTTCTTAGCGCCGTGACCCTGAGTGCGCGTCTCTGATTCAAGCCGTATTCTTAATGTGTCGGCATCTGACTTCGCCTGTTTCAAAATTCCTCTCGGAGAAGTTGCTGGGTTATGCATGGACTGTTTTGTGGGAGAAGATAAATGTTTTCCACTGGAGTTCTTAGCATGAGGGAAAAGCAACAACAGTGTAGCAAAAGTGGCAATCTATCGAGTCTCAAATCTGAAACCCACGTCGCTCCGCCTCTCTGTAACGAAGACCTTGTGTATACAGAGACTTAGGAAAGGAAAGAATGCGCCTCACTGCCTTTATTAATATATGTTTTCCTTGCATCAAAGGAAGGTCAAATTGAACGTAGGGAAAACTTCGCAAGCAATTCAGACTCTTTCGTCTTTTGAAACTTTTATGAATTGAAAACAGCGCCATGAGGCAGAGAACGAGATACCCAGATCCTGACCGTCTGCTTTTCTATAGGGATTCTGAGTCTCTCCAGGTACGGCCGTGTTCTCAAACCTTTCAGGGCCTACACACCCACACTTGATAAGGCTTTGGTAGAGTCTGTGTTGGTATTTCCATGGTTAATTTTATGAGCTTAGTGATAGTTTCACAAGGCCTCTGCGCCATGAGTGTAAAAATGACACATTATCAAACCTTTCAGGGCACACCCACACTTGATAAGGCTTTGATATAGGTTGTGTTAGTATTTCCATGTTTAGTTTTACGATCCTAATGACAGTTTGACCATGAGCGTGGAAAAGACACATTCTAAAACCTTTCTTGGCTTACACATCCACATTTGATAAGGCTTTGATTGAGACAGTGTTAGTATTTCCATGGGTAGTTCAGCGAGCCTAATGATAGATGGACAAGGCTTCTGCACGATGAATAAGAAACACATACATGAGAACCCGACTAGTCTCCTTTGTGGCCTTGAGAATTAGACGCTGTGAGAGCCGAAAGCGTCTGAGAATTCAGACCCAAATGTCTTCTTATAGACGACAGGAGAGGCGCTAACAGACAGAAGGCCACAGCTAGCAACACAAGGCAGAACAGGTCGAAAAATAAAGGCTAATGAGCACGTACTAATAAATTAATCCAGAATTGTTTTGGGTGAAACTTTGAATAATGGAAACCCGATGAAAAAATACCTATAATTTTTTTAACGAGTTAAAGTAGTATAAATAAATATTGTTTATGAGGCGCTTTGATGAATATGATTATACTAATGATGCCGGGAAAATTCCTATCCCCGCCCCCCCCCCAACACACATACACAGATACTAACAAACCAACAAACATACACACTCTTATATCTATCTGTCTATATCTATTTATTTATTATCTATCTCTATATCTATCTGTATCTTATGTCTATCTATCTATCTATCTATTTATATATTTCACGCTATCTCTGTCTACTTATCTATCAGAAGTGGAATTGGACCTTTAACAAACAGCGACGGTGCACTAGTGACTGACAGCCAACACGTTGCAAACCTATTAAACAATTACTTTTCCTCGGTGTTTAATAATAACAGTAATCCCGCCACCACCACCAACACCAGTACTAATGTAAATCCCGAGCATGCATTGTCTAACTTTGAAATAAAACCCGATGAAGTCCTTACAGCCCTCAAATCACTTAAAACAAATAAAAGTCCTGGACCTGACAAAGTATATCCAACTCTGCTGAAAGAAACAAAGAGCGAAATACTCTCCTCCCTCACAACCGTATTCAATATGTCCTTGCGACAAGGCATCGTCCCTTCAGATTGGAAAAAGGCTAACGTGACACCGATTTTTAAGAAAGGAGACAAAAAAGTACCAGGTAATTACAGGCCCATTAGTTTAACTTCGGTTGTAGGTAAGCTACTTGAGAGCATAATTAGAGACAAAATTGTGAGTTACCTTGAAAGCCACTCATTGATTGGAGACTCACAACATGGCTTCCGAAACAAAAGATCCTGCCTATCAAACCTATTAACCTTTTATAACGACCTCTTCACTGTTTATGACGTAACCAAATCACTGGACGTAGTCTATCTTGATTTCCAGAAAGCGTTTGATAAAGTCCCGCATCATAAATTACAAATTAAAGCAAATAGGTATTGACGGTCAAGTAAACCAATGGATCGCGAATTGGTTGAGCAACAGACAACAAAGAGTAGTGATTGACGGATTTAACTCAGAGTGGGCGCCTGTCACTAGTGGTGTCCCTCAGGGCTCGGTTCTTGGCCCAGTGCTCTTCATTATTTACATCAACGACGTGGATGTTGGACTCAATAACCGCATTAGTAAATTTGCAGACGACACAAAGATTGGTAACTCGGTTCTGACTGACGAAGACAGGCAAAGCCTCCAAGAGGATTTGCACAAAATTTCAGCTTGGTCGGATAGATGGGAGATGCCCTTTAACGTAGACAAGTGCCAGGTCCTTCAAGTTGGAACGAGGAATAAGAAGTTCGAATAGGAAATGCGCGGCGTTAAACTCAAAAGCGTTCAATGCGTCAAGGACTTGGGGGTCAAAATCGCGTCAAACCTCAAATTCTCACAGCAATGCATCGATGCAGCAAATAAAGCCAACAGAATGTTGGGCTTCATTAAAAGAAACTTTGTATTCAAGAATAAAGATGTAATACTCCCGCTCTACAGCAGTTTAGTCAGACCCCACTTGGAATATGCGGTACAGTTTTGGTCTCCCCACCATGCAAAGGATATTGCTAAATTAGAAGGTGTTCAGCGTCGGGCAACGAAAATGATCCCTTCCTTGCGCAACAAATCCTACGAAGAAAGGCTCAACCTGTTAAGGGTAGAAAACCCTTAACAGGTTCTCTCTTGAGAAACGTCGCCTCCGAGGAAAACTGATCGAATGTTTTAAAATACTTAATAGTTTCACGAATGTAGACAGATCAACATTGTTTATGATCAATGACACTTTGCGCACGAGGAACAATGGCGTAAAGCTCAGATGTAGACAAGTAAATTCAGACTGCACCAAATTTTTCTTCACCAACGTTGTAGTGCGAGAATGGAATAAGCTTCCACCATCAGTGGTCCAGTGTAACACGATTGACTCCTTCAAAAAATAAGCTCGACCGTCACTTCCTTCAACTTAATATCAACTAGAGTAGAAATGCAACGTTTTGGAGTCTTCTGATTAATGTAAAATCACTTAGGTTTAAGGACAGACCACTAAGTCTGGACCATGGGGTCTGTGTGGTCTGATTTTCTATGTAAATCTATGTAAATCTATGTAAATATATATATAATTACTTAGCCTGTATATCTGTCTATATTACCTATTAAACCAGCTTTGTATCTATCCATCGATCTATCTATCTAACCTTACCATAACCTAACCATTCCCAGAAGAAGCCAGGAGCAGCCCCGCACACAACAAATGCCACGACACACTCACGTTCCGCCCTGTAGTAACCCGACACACACACGGCATGCCCAAGGACTGCACCAGGTTACCCGAGCCTGCGCAACGTACCTGTGGAAAGAAATGAAGATAAATTACTTTGTTTTACCTATGAATGAGATGCCTGCAGAGAGAGAGAGAGAGAGAGAGAGAGAGAGAGAGAGAGAGAGAGAGAGAGAGAGAGAGAGAGAGAGAGAGAGAGAGAGAGAGAGAGAGAGAGATTTACATAGATTTACATAGAAAATCAGACCACACAGACCCCATGGTCCAGACTTGGTGGTCTGTCCTTAAACCTAAGTGATTTTACATTAATCAGAAGACTCCAAAACGTTGCATTTCTACTCTAGTTGATATTAAGTTGAAGGAAGTGACGGTCGAGCTTATTTTTGAAGGAGTCAATCGTGTTACACTGGACCACTGATGATGGGAGCTTATTCCATTCTCGCACTACAACGTTGGTGAAGAAAAACTTGGTGCAGTCTGAATTTACTTGTCTACATCTGAGTTTTACGCCATTGTTCCTCGTGCGCAAAGTGTCATCGATCATAAACAATGTTGATCTGTCTACATTCGTGAAACCATTAAGTATTTTAAAACATTCGATCAGTTTTCCTCGGAGGCGACGTTTCTCAAGAGAGAACATGTTAAGGGTAGAAACCGTTTCGTAGGATTTGTTGCGCAAGGAAGGATAATTTTCGTTGCCCGACGCTGAACACCTTCTACTAATTTAGCAATATCCTTTGCATGGTGGGGAGACCAAACTGTACCGCATATTCCAAGTGGGTCTGACTAAACTGTTGTAGAGCGGGAGTATTACATCTTTATTCTTAAATAAAAGTTTCTTTAATGAAGCCCAACATTCTGTTCGCTTTATTTGCTGCATCGATGCATTGCTGTGAGAATTTGAGGTTTGACGCGATTTTGACCCCCAAGTCCTTGACGCATTGAACGCTTTTGAGTTTAACGCCGCGCATTTCGTAAGCAAACGTTTTATTCCTCGTTCCAACTTGAAGGACCTGGCACTTGTCTACGTTAAAGGGCATCTCCCATCTATCCGACCAAGCTGAAATTTTGTGCAAATCCTCTTGGAGGCTTAGCCTGTCTTCGTCAGTGAGAACCGAGTTACCAATCTTTGTGTCGTCTGCAAATTTACTAATGCGGTTATTGAGTCCAACATCCACGTCGTTGATGTAAATAATGAAGAGCACTGGGCCAAGAACCGAGCCCTGAGGGACGCCACTAGTGACAGGCGCCCACTCTGAGTTAAATCCGTCAATCACTACTCTTTGTTGTCTGTTGCTCAACCAATTCGCGATCCATTGGTTTACCTGACCGTCAATACCTATTTGCTTTAATTTGTAAAGTAATTTATGATGCGGGACTTTATCAAACGCTTTCTGGAAATCAAGATAGACTACGTCCAGTGATTTGGTTACGTCATAAACAGTGAAGAGGAGAGAGAGAGAGAGAGAGAGAGAGAGAGAGAGAGAGAGAGAGAGAGAGAGAGAGAGAGAGAGAGAGAGAGAGAGAGAGAGAGAGAAGGGGAAAGGGGAGAGAGAGAGAGAGGGGGGGGGGAGGGAGTGTGTGTGTACGTGTGTGTCTGTGTGTGTATGTGTGTGTCTGTGTGTGTGTGTGTGTGTGTGTGTGTGTGTGTGTGACTGTATCTACCCCAACCACCCAGACACACACACACACACACACACACACACACACACACACACACACACACACACACACACATACAATAAATACATATCTACCTCTACCATCATCATCAGTACAATAAAACCACAACAAAAATACACATCACCACCACCTTCATCACCACCACCTCCTCGCGGCCACTTGAGCGGGCCGCGAGCACAAGCACAACACACAGCGCCGCGCCTCGACAAACACACACGACTTACATGCAAGAAAGGACGGCAAGCACGGGGAGAAAAAGCCTTGTGTGTGTGTGTGTGTGTGTGTGTGTGTGTGTGTGTGTGTGTGTGTGTGTGTGTGTTATGATGACGCAGGACGGGGAGCCATAAACGTAAGCTAGGAGATGAGAAGTGAGGTGATAAAAGAAAATATAAAGAAAAGAAACAAAAAAATAAAAAGAAAACGAAGGAAAAATACAAATGGAAAAAGAAAAAGAAGTACAAGAACCACAACAAAAACAAGAACAACAAGAACAAGAAAAAAGAAGAGAAAGAAGACAAACAAGGAAAAGAAGAAAACAAACTACCACCACCATCGTAACCACCACCACCACCACGTTCCCTTCCTTTACATAAGTCATATCTAAAGAGGCCAAAAAAGACAGTTTCCTCACGCTCATGGTGCAGAAACTTAATCAAACTACCACCAGGGTCATAAAGCTACCCCTGGAAATGCCCACAAATCCCACGAAAGCCTTGTTAAGTGTATGTCCTTGGGCGACGAAAGGTTTAAGAACATGACCCAGAGAGCGTTGGTGGCAGCGAGGGGGCGTGGAAGGCGGGGACCGAAGCATCACCAGGGACGTCCTCGAGTGTGTTAGGGAAGTGTACCCGAGAAGCAAGTTTGAACACACGAGAAAACTTCATTCACCCGGGAAAAAGTTATATATGTTAGCAGCACGAGCGAGTGACTGCCAGGGAGGAAATTATTGAAGTGGAAATAATAAAGTATCGAAAAAAATGTGATTAATGCAAAAAGGGCACAGGAACAGAACAAGATTACAGAAAAAGTTATAAATGTCCACGGCACGAGCGAGTGACTGCCAGGAAGGATACTGTTAGTGGAAAATAATATTTAGTGTCGAAGAAAATGGGGTTATTGCGAAAAGGAACCCGATAAGAGAAAAAACAAACAAATATATTACAAATGTCTACAGAACGACCTACGACGAGAGGCATATTCTGTTAACAGTTAAAGTGCAAGAAAACGAAAAGAGAAAGGAAAAAAACGTGATTAATAGCCCAGAAACAGAACAAAAAAACACGGCAGTAAATCACAAATGTCTATAGAACTGCCGACGACAGTAGGCAAATTCTACTGACTGTTAAACGGAAAGAAAACAAGGGAAAAAAAAAAGTGATTAATAGCCCAGAAACAGAACAAAAACAAAAAAAAAATAATCACAAATGTCTATGGAACTACCGACGACAGGAGGCAAATTCTGTTAAGTGTTAAACGGAAAGAAAACGAAAAGCGGACAGTGTTAATCACGGACCGGGTACAATTGACACCCCACTCTTAGTACGATCAAAAGGCAGCCAAATAGCACACTAGGGAGGGTAATGTTTAATCAGAAAATATGTCACAGTACGAAAAGTCTAGTGGACAGAGGTGGACGGGAAATAGGACAGACTCAACATGTAGTGCAGAGGGAAGCAAGTAATATGTAGCTGGTGTGGGCCATAGCGGGACACACACACACACACACACACACACACACACACACACACACACAGCGGCAGCCTCAGGTCGGTATTGCCAGACGCTTCCACCTCTCACATCAACGATTTCCAAAGGCCAAAAAGGAAATCAGTCGGGTTCTAAATTTCTAATGAGTGTTTTTTTAGGGTCATGGTACAGAAGAAGGGTCAAACTACACCAGGGTCATAAAACTACATTTCGAAATGCCCACAGCTCCTACGAAAGCCTTGTCAAATGACTGTTTCTTTAGGTTCATGGTGCAGAAGGGTCAGACTACCACCAGGATGATAAAACTATACCCGTGGAAATGCCCACAACTCCTACGAAAACCTTGTCAAATGTGTGTTTTTTTTAGGTTTATGGTGCAGAAGAAGGGTCAAACTACCACCAGGGTCATATAACCACCCTTGGACATGTCCCAAACACCTACGAAAGCCTGTCAAATGTGTTTTCTTTAGGTTTATGGTGCAGAAGTGGCCAGGTCAACAGCCACACAGGTGGGTGGTGAGGTAGAGGTAGTTGTAGATAGTCGGATGTGACGCACTATTCCAGTGAAACGACAGTTGATATATGGCGCACACTCGGCGAATAAATTAAACATCTTCTATGTAAATGCCCGTAGCATTATTCAGAAGCGTAGCCACTTGATAAGACATGCAATTACTGAAGAACCCGACTTCATTTTGATCACAGAAACATGGCTAAATACGCATGACAAGCACCAGTTAAGTGAAGTAGCTATCAATGGTTACAACGCGTTTGCTAAGTGTCGTCTACACACAAAAAAAGGTGGAGGTGTAATAATATATGCTAAAAGTAATTTAGAATTCATTCAGCAACACAACCGAAACAGAGGCTTATGACTCATTGTATGTACAAGCGACGATCAATAATGAAAAGTATGTTCTTGGCGTAATTTACCGACCTCCTAAATCAAATGAAGACATTGATGGAAATCTCTACGCAGAGATAAATAAAATGATCAGAAACAGAAATGCAATAATATGCGGCGACTTCAATAACCCCTCTATTAACTGGTCTGCACTCTCTGCCGACAGGGAAGGAGCTAGATTAATAAATTTTGCGCAAGATACATTTCTTTATCAAACAGTTACCGCGCCGACGCGAGGAAATAACACTCTGGATTTAGCCTTCACGACCGACAGCCACCTCATAACCGCCTGTGAGGTCGGCGAGCAATTTGTAAGCAGTGACCACAACATAATCAGATGCGTTCTAAATATTGAAACAAAAGCACGAGAAAACTCACTCCTAATGCCTAACTATAGTAAAACAAAGTTTACGGACCTAAGAAAAGAATTGGTTTCAGTAAATTGGAATCATTTGCTAAATAACGTCAGCGTTCAAGAAAGGTATAATCGTTTTACTGCACAAGTCACAGCGAGCGTAAATAAATTCGTCCCACTCAAGCCACGAAGGACAGAGAATCAAAAGCCGTTATGGATGACTAATTACCTGCAGAAAATCATCCTCGAAAAAAGAAAACTGTATAAGAAATATAAAGTGTCACACACTTCACAGGATCATACTAATTATATCAATATCAAGAGAGAGTGCGAAAGGAAAATCAGAAAACAGAAACGCTAGTATAAGATGAAAATATCACTTGATGCGAAGAAAATCCCAGATTATTTTTCAGTTACATAAGAAGGAAAAAAACAAAAAAATATATCGGCCCACTATTAGTAAATGGCGACACGATTAATGATGACAAAGGCATGGCATCGGTCCTAAATTCAACCTTTAGTAGCGTATTCACAAAAGAGAACGTGACATCGACCCCAGCCCCAAGGACTATTTTTCAAGGTCCTGAAGAACATACGCTTGCGTTGACTGAAATTGATATCAGTGAAGTGTGCGTACCTGCAAAAATAGATTTAAATAAATCTCCGGCCCCGACAATTTATCTCCTCGCATGTTAAGAGAATGTAGTCAAAAACTAGAATTACCCAAAACGTTAATGTTCAACAAATCATTAGCACAGGCTAGTCTGCCTCTAGAGGAAAGAGGCCAATGTTACTCCCATATTTAAAAAAGGAGATAAAAACAAGCCAGTAATTATCGTCCTATCAGCCTTACGTCCGTCCTAATTGGATTATTCGAAAAATAATCAGGATAAAATGATCACTTTCCTAGAAACAAATGATTTGATAACTGATGATCAGCATGGATTTCGTAGTAATCGATCTTGCCTTACCAACTTATTAACTTTTTTCAACGACGTTTACTCAAGTTGGGACGCCCGAGCCCCATATGACGTAATTTACCTGGACTTTCAGAAGGCGTTTGATAAAGTTCCCACGTTAGGCTTATTTCAAAAGGCGTTCCCCACTATTAGTGACCATCTGTGTGCGTGGATTCATGACTGGCTCACCGACAGAGAGCAGCGTGTAGTTCTTAATGGTGAAGCATCCGACTGGCAACCCGTAACCAGTAGCGTGCCCCAAGGTTCGGTCCTGGGGCCATCACTATTCATAGTTTACGTGAACGATTTAGAGACTGATATCCTGTCAAAAGTAGCCAAATTCGCCGACGACACCAAATTAGGAGGTACGGTAACGAACAGTAAAAATTGCGAGATCATTCAATCAGACTTAATAAGACTTTCCGATTGGAGCGAAAAATGGCAAATGTGTTTCAACGTAGATAAATGTAAAGTAATCCTAACTTTAAATATCAGCTTCAAGGACATGAGCTCAGCGAAGTAAAACAAGAAAAGATCTTGGTGTCATTATCAGTAACACTATTAAAATGAGTGATCAATGTTCTGCAGCGAGTAAAAAAGCCAATATGATGTTAGGATTAATTTCAAGAGACTTTGATTATAAATCACCCGAACTTATGAAGAAATTATATTTAGCATTTGGAAGACCACACCTAGAATACGCCGTTCAGTTCTGGTCACCGAATTATATAAAAGATCAAGTTTGCTAGAAAGGATACAGCGACGAGCAACCAAACAAATTCCAGCGCTCCGTAACTTGAAGTATGACGAGCGTTTAAAGCGTTTAGATATGTTTTCTTTAAAGAAGCGAAGAGTAGGAGGGGACTTAATTTAAGTGTTCAAAATCCTTAATAGATTCGAAAACATTAACCCAGACAGTCTATTTCAGAGAGACACCAACACAATAACACGCAGCAACGGTATGAGGTTAAAGGGAAACCGATGTAACACATTGGCGCGCAGAAGTTATTTCAATAATAGAGTTGTTGTAACCCGTAATCCGGGCACACAGGGTAGACGACACACTGTTTGTATTAGTGACACTTGACTTAAAATTCTGGTACTTTAGGAGTATTTAAAGGAGTTCGTAAATGGGGTGATGAAACGGTGTCGCCTTTCTTTATATGTATTTTATTCTACCTTAATACTACTTAATATTACAAAGGGTAAAAATATTGTTTAAACCAGCGACTGGCTTACGAGACTCAATGAGTCTTCAGGTTTTCTTTCACTATTGGTTACTGACGTTAACACTGGTATAATATTGAGTAAAAACTCACACAATAAAGTATCATAGAAATATAATCCTAAGTAAAACTAAGATAATAGAACACAATAGATATGTTAGATACGCTTTCCTCTATGGCACCACTTTACTCCATACTCACAGTAGCAAAGATGATTGTTCTACCCATGTTGTCTAGGGAAGGACAACTGAGTGACCAGCAACGAACAGAGTGCTGGTTGATCTGAGGTCAAGCCTGAATAAATGCTTCTTATATAGGCAGACATACATACAGACATCGCGAGGGTAATACGTCAGGCGTGTGAGTCATACATCAAACTCACACCGAGCTCATACAATAATCTACCTAACCGACATGCTTAATTCACATAATTCCATAGTAGCAGAGGCAGGGAGGCTGAAGGCGTCGGAGTGGGCACTACAGCCCATACCGAGGCTGAGGAGACCCGTCCCGTTGATGGTCTGCTTGTATAAGGAGACCGGGCTGTCCGGGCAGACCATGGTGACCACCTGGGGAGTATCGGTAGCGAAGACCCAGCCCGCAGGAGACGGGATGAAGACCGGGGGGAAGACTCTGAGGAGAGACTTAGAACACAGCGAGAGGGCGTCTGGGCGATCGAGAAAGAGAGCGATCTCGCAGCGCTGGACAGAAGTCGAGTAGACAGGGGCGACAGGGGGACATACATAGAGCAGGTGGTGTTTAGTACAGCGGTCCAAGGAGTCCAAGAGCATATAGTGAGTGCGGTCTTCAGAAACCGCAAGGTAAGTGGAAAGCGTGTCGGTGTGCAGAAAATATGGCGTGCCATCAAGATGAAAAGGCAACGCGTCCATTTTAAACACATCGAACACGTCAGAGGGATCCCCTTTCATGGGGATTTGTAAGTAGAAGTGAAGGGTTCCTGAGGAAAGCGTACCTTTAGAAATAACCCTAGAGACATCTCTATACACTGCTAAATATTCATGTGCTGCAGGGAAAAGTAAGCCTGGGTAATGGAGTGACGCATTGCTGAGCACACGAAATAGTACATCATTTGGAAGGAGGAGAGGGGAAACCTGCGTTTGGGACAGCTGCTGAAGGCCAAGCTTGAGATTCAGAGTATCATGATTCAGGTCACTAAGTGCCAACTGAATGAGAAGGATAGTCTCCAAAATACGCATTTCCAATTCAATTTGCAAGGTTTTTAGTGAGAACTGACGGATAATAGCTGAGGCCAAAGCCGAGGCGGACTCTAGACGGGAGATGGCAGAATGAATATGACGGAGGTCCCGAACTGTGGCGTTGAGGACTTCCTGATGGAGGTTAAGTTGACGTCTCTCTTCTGTGGACAGAGTGTAGAGCTGGGAGAGCTTCCCGTGTATCACATCTATTTGGGCCTGAGTGGCCGTACCGAAAAGGAGGTTTGCTACCGAGCCAAGGAAATCCACGGCCCCTCGCTTCTGGCGAGTCCGAAACGGGCTTCCATCTCTACCACTCATAGCCGACAGAAAGCTGTTAAGATCTTTGAATAACTTCTCAAACTCAATGTGAAAAGAGTCTAGAGTGCGCCTGAGTAGACCAACAGTAGGGAACGATTGATTCATATGTTCAATCGACCATGAAACTTCCGCTGTTAGATTTGCCACGTTGATGAGAGGACGTTGGATGTCGTCCGTCTTGATGACGACGGGGACAACATAGTACCGTCCTGTCAACAGCATCTTAAAGACTGGGGAGAAGACGAGGCCGGGACGAATGGGTTGCTCCCGGGAGGGATCAAGGGAAGACAAGGAGAGGGCAACACCCAGGATCAGGGAGAGGGTATGCACGCCTGACATTAGGAGAGTCATGGAAGCCAAGAGAGTCCTCGTGAACGACCTGAACATTATTTATGTGAACTGTCTTGATCTTACCACCTCTAACATGACGCAGTCGTAAGACTACAGGGCTTATTTTTTCTAGCACCCTAAAAGGTCCATTGAACAAGGGCTGGAGCTTCTTTGGTTCGCCCTTTGTACATACATGCCTTAAGTAGACCCGATCTCCTACTACCACCTGTTTGGGTTTGGATTTCCTAAACATTCTTTCTGACTCCTGCCATCCTATATCTATATTGGTCTGACATAGTTTATAGGTACGCTGCGCGACACTAGAAGTAAATGCTTTATAGCTGTCAACATCATAACAAGGTTGGAGTTTATTCTCAAGCACTTCAAAAGGAACATTTGGGTCCTGAGAGAAAAGCAAGAAAACTGGTGAATCTTTCAGAACACGATGGTAGGCAGTGTTGTAGGCGTGTGTTGCAACCGGAAGCATTTGGTCCCAGATACCGCGATTGTCCTCGCACAAAGTTCTCAAGATATTTATTAAGGTGCCATTAGGCCTTTCTATCACACCGTTTGCAGACGGGTGATAAGGAGTTGTCCTTAGATGATCAATCTGTAACAACTGAGTCAACTCTCGTAAGAGAGTGTTGACGAACTCCTTTCCTTGATCCGTGACTAGAATCGGCGGGATGCTGTGTACACAGACTACGTTCTTGTAGAACGCAGCTGCCACTTCCTTGGCTGCCTTCGTACGAAGGGGTTGCTACCAAGAAGCGTGACAGGACGTCTATCACTGTCAGTACATACCTATAGCCTTCGTCTGAAACAGACAAAGGTCCGACAATATCCATATGGACTCTGTCAAACGGTTGGCCAACCTCTGGATACCTCATAAGTGGAGCTGGCGGGGATCCTCTTCTTAAACCGACAACAGACAGGACAAGATCTGACATATTGCTCCACGTCCGCCTTCATTCCCGGCCAGTACGCAAACTTGCGACAGCGTGCCAACGTAACCTTAGTGCCTCCATGCCCTGCAGGTAGCATGGAATGCGCCAAAGCTAACGCGTTAGGCATGTAGCGTGCAGGAACGATAACCAGTCTTTTCTGCTTGTTGTATTCATCGCAAACATCGCGGTAGAGAATGCCGTTCTCTACACACACTTCACTAAGAGGCAGTTTTTTGAAGTGCCTCTTAGCTGCATTTAACGTTACATTGCTCCTCTCTGCAACCTGTGTCTCATCTCTCTCATGTACGTTACCACCGGTGGTTTGTTCAAAAGCATGCTTCAATTCTCTCAGTTCAGGATCGCGATCCTGGTGCTCCATGAGTCCAGCAAGACTCCAATGGAGAAACTTATCCTGTTTGTCATGTCCCTCCGGAGAGGCGACAGACGTGTCCTGTCCACCCGTAAGGGTGACAGACATAATTCGAGCATCCAATTCGCCTTCTATCACGTCACTCTCCTGATTCCTAATCCTTGACAAAAAATCTGCTACCATGTTGCTGGAGCCTGGGAGATAATCAATACTAAAGTCAAATTCTCCTAGAAGTGTCTGCCAGCGTGCAATCCTGCTGCTAGGTACTGTGCTTTTTAACAGCCAAGTCAGTGGTCTATGGTCCGACAGGATGTGTATCCTATAACCCAAGATAAGGGGTCGATTAGTACTGAGGCCATAGATGACTGCTAAAGCTTCTCTCTCTACCGCTGAGTAGTTACGTTCTGCTCCATTCAGGGTTCTACTAAAATATGCTATGGGACGTAAACTACCATTTTCATCCTTTTGTTGCAACACACCACCTATTGCCTTATCTGACGCATCTGTGGTGAGATTGAAGTGCTTCCGGAAATCCGGAAAGGCTAAAACAATGTCAGTCGTTAGACTGTTCTTTAGTGTGCTAAATGCATGCAATGCCTCTTCATTCCACTCCAGATGTGTCTTATCATTCTTGGTTACTTTCCTCCCTTTGAGTAAATTATTAAGTGGGGATGCTATCTTGGCAAAGTCTTTAATGAATTTCCTATAAAAGTTAACCAATCCCAGGAAACCTTGAAGTTCTTTGACTGTTTTCGGAGGAGTGAGTTGTTGCACCGCCTGTACCTTTGAGGGCTGAGGCTTCAAGCCAGAAGCACTAACAATGTGACCCAGATAATCTACTTGCTCTTTGAAAAAGGAACACTTATCTAGTCTTAAGGACAGGTGAGCCTTCTGCAGTCTGTCCAAGACGGCATGGAGGTTCTTTAGGTGATGGTCCATGTCTTTCCCTTGTACTATCAAATCATCAAGGTATACATGTACAATTCTTCCTGTCAGACCTATGAGAACTTGATTCATGATCCGTTGATAGGCTGCAGGTGCTGTTTTTAATCCAAAGGGGACTGTAGTGAATTCATAGAGGCCATAAGGTGTCGTGAAGGCTGTCAAGTGTTTAGATTCCTCTGCCAATGGGACTTGGTGGTAGCCCTGGCGCAAATCAAGGGAGGTGAATACTTTACTTTCCCCTAACTGTTGCAAAATGAGGTTAATGTTAGGGAGGGGATGTTTGTCATCAATCAATTCATCGTTCAGAGCGCGGAAGTCGAGACAAAGTCTGACTCCACCATCCTTTTTAGCAACGGACTAGAGGTGCGCTGTAGGGTGACGCACTAGGGCGTATAATACCCTGGGCCTCAAGGTCCTTGAGCTGAATCTCTATTTCTTTATGATATTTTACTGGTATTGGGTATGGCTTTTTATATATAGGCTTGTCATTTTTTAGCCTTAAAGTGTGAACATAATAGGGGGTAATAGTGAGTGGCTCGTTTTTTAGAGCAAACACATCAGGATACTTGCGGGTTAAGCCCTTCAGACAGCAATTTTCCCGTTGTGAGGGTTAAAATAGCTCGTCTATCAGCTTATCGAGTACCATCTGCTTACTTGACTGGGTGACAGGCGGCTTTGTAGCTGTTTTTGTGACAGCCGCTACACATTCATTAGTCGATGATTGATAGTATTCTGAGTGACAAGAATAAATGTGTCCCATCACTTCACCTGTTGGCATCTCAATAGTTTCTTCAGTTGGGTTAGCATAGGGAATGATGAATTTACCTTTGGTTTGTTTGACGTTAGGAGTTAAGGTTACTAACCCGGGAAATAAAAATGAAGAAGGGATATCATTGGACCTTGGGAGAAATAAGGCTTGCTGGGCTCTGCCAATCTCTGCCTCCAGAGTGACATACCCTGCCGTGCCTGGGAGCAAGGACGCCACGTTAATAGCGTATGCTTTCACTGGTACTTCCTCCATCTCGTCTAAAGTAGGTTTATGATCTTCTGGGTACGGGCTCATATCGTCCGCAGCCAGGGAATGTACTTCCACTGGGTAGGCGCCCACCATTACACTAAACTGCCCAGGTGTGGCCAGCGGTGCAGCTACCACATTTTGTCTCCACATAAATTCTAGGCCCAACAAAACTGCTGTTGGTAACACTATACCTTGTGATATTACTACAAACTTTTCTATAATTTCTCCGTGCCCAAAGTCTACTACTACTTCGGCTATTCCTTTATTAGGGATTGAGTCCGATCTACCCCTTGTATGGAGAGAGGTTCTGTAACTATCATCTTCCCGCCTACCTTCCTAAATAAATCTTCTTCTATTAGGGACGCTCCTGCTCCTGTGTCTAGCATTGCGTAAACCATCTCCTTTTGTGCATTAGCGCCTACGCACAATCTCAACGTGAGGGCGTTGGTAGGGCCGTGGACTGCCGCAGCTACTCTGGGGTCGTTTTTTTTTTGGTCTTCTCGTGGTCAGGGGTGACCCAGGAGCTACGGGGTGAGGGACCGGCCGTACTCCGGGCGCCAGGCAGCAGGCGAGACAGGCTGACGCCTGTTTCGAGTGGGCTGGTACTGAGGGTACCGAGAGCCCGTTGGTGGGTGGTAGGCACCCTATACTGCCTTCCATATGTGCAATCGCGAGCCATGTGTCCTACATACCCACAAGCATAACATGTAGGTGGCGTGGCGTGCCGTCCTCCCCTTTGGGGTATCGGGTAACGTGACTGGCCTGGAGGGCGTGGAGGACGGGCTTGTGAGACATGTTTGGGTCCGGATGCCTGGGTGGAACAGACGTTCAGCACTTTTATTTCTTTGGCGATATCGGCATCGGATAGCTTCGACTCTGGATAAGCTTTAATATACTCATACCCTTTCTTTAATACCTTCTGTGGGTCCCCTTTCTTCCTCCGTTAGGATGAGTAAGAGGTCCGGAGGGAAAGCATCTCTGTGCCGTAAAGCGGTTATCTCAGTTAGCAAACTGGCATTGTCAGGCTTGAGAGCGATCAACTCGTCTCTCAATGTCTCCAGGCGGATGAGGAAGGTGCGGATGTTTTCTCCTGTCCGCCGTTTTGCCTCTCCCAATTCTTTCTGGAGGACCGAAAGGTCCTTACTGTGGGAAACACACGTAGGAAGTCTTCCTTTACTTTTTCCCAATCCTGTCCACATCTAGTGATACAACCGAGGAGATGATCGCGCGCTGCTCCCAGGGCATATTGTTTGGCTAACTCAATCTTTCCGGTAGTGTCCCAATTTGCCTGTGTCCGGCTTTCAATATCCTCTATCCATTTCTTTGCTAGCTTATGGCATGGGAGGTTTGGTGATTTGCTACTTTTTCTTCTCCACCACAAAATATAAGAGTCCCTGCACTCTACTAAAATCATTCAAGGTATGACGGCTAAGTAGCGTGACAAGATCATCATGGGCAAGGGTGATCGATTTTCCATCTCCTTTTTTGGGGGGAGGGTTCTTGCCTTCGTCTGGCATTTTTTAACTCTAAAGTCTTATTCCCGTAATTCCAAGAATAACTGTCTTCTCCCTCGCTTTCGGATGTGGACATACACCAGTACAATACCAATATAAACCAATATAAATCGCAAGTTTCACCACAAGTTTCACCACAAGTTTCACCACAAGTTTCACCACAAGTTTCACCACCCCACACCTGACACCAATGTTGTAACCCGTAATCCGGGCACACAGGGTAGACGACACACTGTTTGTATTAGTGACACTTGACTTAAAATTCTGGTACTTTAGGAGTATTTAAAGGAGTTCGTAAATGGGGTGATGAAACGGTGTCGCCTTTCTTATATGTATTTTATTCTACCTTAATACTACTTAATATTACAAAGGGTAAAAATATTGTTTAAACCAGCGACTGGCTTACGAGACTCAATGAGTCTTCAGGTTTTCTTTCACTATTGGTTACTGACGTTAACACTGGTATAATATTGAGTAAAAACTCACACAATAAAGTATCATAGAAATATAATCCTAAGTAAAACTAAGATAATAGAACACAATAGATATGTTAGATACGCTTTCCTCTATGGCACCACTTTACTCCATACTCACAGTAGCAAAGATGATTGTTCTACCCATGTTGTCTAGGGAAGGACAACTGAGTGACCAGCAACGAACAGAGTGCTGGTTGATCTGAGGTCAAGCCTGAATAAATGCTTCTTATATAGGCAGACATACATACAGACATCGCGAGGGTAATACGTCAGGCGTGTGAGTCATACATCAAACTCACACCGAGCTCATACAATAATCTACCTAACCGACATGCTTAATTCACGCGGTGACGCAGCTTTGTTTTCATAACATTTTGTTCCGCGGTTGATCGTGTTTTGGCCGCGGTTGATTGTGTTTTGGCCGCGGTTGATTGTGTTTTGGCTTAGAGAGATAAGCGGGTGCGTTAATGGGCAATTGCAATTGTGTATAGGTTGGTAAATGAACAGTGTGTGGGGACAATCATGTCTTGGAGTCCGTGTTGTGTTTTAGCGGTCGATACCGCTGTTGTCATCGGAAAATATTGCCGGTGAAGATGATGACACTGGAGCGAGTGGTGTCGCAGCTCGCGGGGCACCACAGAGTCGTCGATCACTGGAATAGACTCCCACCGCCAGTAGCTAGCGCACAGAGTATTAATAGCTTCAAGTCTTCATTGGATAAGTATTTCAGGGACATAAGATTTTACTGACCCTTTTCATATGTTTCAGGCAGTGAGGTGTGGAACAGTAAAGTTAACAGGATACTGGAGCGTACCCTGTACCGAAGGTAAACGAAGATCAAACCTCTACCGGTAACCCCTGAAACTACATCTCACCCCATCGTGAGCAGTCCAACTTAAACAGACACCTCCTCATAGACCGACAGGTCTTCTGGTGTCTGTTCTTCCTATGCATTCCTGTGTATTCCACCTCCTCCTCCTTCTCTTTCTACCTACCCTTTTCCAGCTCCTCATTTTTTAACTCGAGATCACAGGCTTCCTTATATTTGACAGCCTTCATAAGCACGCCGCCTGCCCTAAAAAACTGTGAGCGCGCGTGTAAACGAACTGTAGGGAAAGAAATGAATGAATGAAATAAAATGGAGGAAACCAGGGGAAAAGTGAGGAAAACAGCCGTGAGTGAAAGAAGAGGGAGGAAGAGAAAGAGTGGAGTAGGAGGAGGAGGAGGAAGAGGAGGAAACATGAAATGCAGGCAACAGAAAGCCTATTAGCTCATTACGAGGTCGCCCACTTGGGTGATTTAATCTGCTCGACAGCCACTTGGGGCTTGAAGAGCAGATGAAAGCAACTCGATATTGAGGAGCAGATGAAAGCACCTCGATATTGAGGAGCAGATGAAAGCACCTCGATATTCAGTTTACTCTACTCCCGACGCAGCGAAATGACGGTCGATTCTATATTTGAAGGAGTTGATGGTATTCGCATTTACTACTTCTGAAGGAAGATTGTTCCAGTGGCGGATGACTCGGTTTGAAAAGAAACTCCTTCCAATGTCTGTGTTACATCGACTCGACTGAATGGGTAAACCGTTATTTCTAGTTCTTGAGGTGGTTTGCAGTTGAAAGAAATTGGAGTAATCGACGTTATTGAACTTTTTCAGGTACTTGAAGACTTGAATCATATCTCCTCGTAGACGTCTTTTCTCCAAAGTAAAGAGATTGAGTCGCTTGAGTCGTTCCTCGTACGGTTGGGCCCTTAAGGTTGGAATCATCTTTGTGGCGCGTCGTTGAATCCTTTCCAGTAAAACAATGTCTTTTCTGTAATTAGGAGACCAGAACTGTACTGCCTACTCGAGGCGCGGTCTTACCATGGAGTTATACAAGGACAGCATCACGTCTGGCGTTTTACACTCGAAGTTCCTCGCTAAGAACCCGAGCATAGTGTTGGCTTTGTTATATGCTTTTTTACAGTGATTCGCGTGTTTCAGGTCACTGCTGATAGTGACTCCAAGATCCTTTTCCTCCTGCATCGCCTGCAGAGGTTTCACATTCATGATGTATGTGTGGTTATTATTTCTGGACCCAATGTGGATGACTTTACATTTGTCAACATTGAAGGACATTTGCCAATTTTCCGACCATTCGATAATGTGATTGAGGTCTTTCTGAATGATTTCGCAGTCGGTCTTTGTGAGGGCCTTTCCACCCACCTTGGTGTCATAAGCAAATTTGGATATTGTGGATTTCAGTCCTGATTCTAGGTCATTGATATACATCATGAAGAGAATGGGTCCCAGCACTGACCCTTGAGTCACTCCACTAGTGACTGGAAGACAATCGGAAGGCTGTCCGTTGAGTAGTACTCGTTGTTTTCTGCTGGTGAGCCAATCTCTTATCCACGCGATCAGATTGGCTCCAATGCCCGCCGAGTGCAGTTTCTTAAGGAGTCACTCGTGCGGTACCTTGTCGAAGGCTTTCTGAAAGTCCAGGCATATAACATCACTGGGGATGTGGGCATCCCAGTTCTTATATATACCTTGGAAGAAGTCTAATAAATTTGTTAGGCAGGAGCGCTTGTTTCTGAAACCATGCTGGGTGTCGGAGATTATATTATTGTCTTCGAGAAACTTAACAAGTTTGTCTCTAATAATCTTTTCGAGTATTTTTCGTGCCACTGACGTCAAACTTATGGGGCTGTAGTTTAATGCATCGCTTTTGTCTCCTTTTTTGAAAATCGGTGTTACGTTTGCCATCTTCCAGTCTTCCGGGACCTTGTTCAATTGAACTGACCGGTTGAATAATTATGTTAGTGAGTGGTTGAAGTATTTGTTGTTTAAGCTCTTTCATAACCGCGGGGACAAACTATCGGGTCCCGTTGACTTGTTCGGGTCCAGTTTGTCCAAGTATTTTTTCACTTCTTGGTCGCATATTGCGTCAATTTCTAGCGGCGTGATCCCCCTCGGCGGGTCAGTGCCCTCGGGAATGGTTTCGATGTCCTCGACTGTGAATACGGATGCGAAGTTACTGTTGAGGATTCTGGCCATCTGTTTACTGTTCAGAGTTACAGATCCAGTCTCGTCTGTCAGGGAACCAATATTGGATTTTACTTTCTTTTTCAATTTGATGTATGTGAAGTCTTGATGTCGCGCGCTATTTGTTATTCACAGTTGCGTTTACTACTCCGAATAAGGGTGCTACGAGCTCTGAGGGTGGTGTGGTACTGTGTACGGGCTTCGGTCGTGTCATTCTCTTTCATTAGATTATAATTCCTTTTTTTTAAGGTTTACTACCCTTTTTATTTCTCTGGTCATCCACGGTGGATCTACGGCACCATTTACTCGCCTGGATTTCGTAGGCACTGTAGCCTTTTCTACCCCCAAAAGCTTATCTTTGAAGTCGTTCCACACGTTGTTAAGTGGGTTCAAGGTCGCAGGGGGAAGCAGCTCACGGGCTAGGTTGAAATTTGCTTTTTTGTAGTCTGGTATCACTGACGGATTGTCTACGAGTTTGTGACTTATGTTGACATTAAAACGGATTAAGTGGTGATCGCAACCAGTAATTTTCTCACCAACTTCACAGTCGCGAGTGAGGTCGGGATTACTTACTAGTACCAGATCCAGCAGATTGTTTTCTCTTGTCGGTTGAGTTACGACTTGAGTGAGGAACGAATCCTCCACCATTTCTGTAAGCCAGTTACCCTCTTGATCTCCAGTAAATTCTCCCCAGTCAATGTTAGGGCAATTAAAGTCCCCAGTTATCATTGCTTCTTTGATTTGTGTTAGAGAGTGAAGCTATTCGTACAGGACAGTGTCGTCTGCTGCCTGTTGTTTTGGAGGCCGCAAGTCGCAAGTGTTAGTTTCTTATTATTCGCGGTTATTTCCACATAGACGGAATCGTAATTCTCTGCATCCTGTTTGTCTATTTCTATGGCTGGGAGCGTACTTTTTACGTAGCAAATTACTCCTCCTTTCTTGTGGTTTCGATTTTTGTGGAAGCTTTCGTACCCGGGGAATGACAGTTCGGATACTAGATGTGCAGAGTTGGCCCAAGTCTCTGTGATGGCTACCTCATCTGGTTTCTCTGTTGCAATATACGCCCTAATTTCGTAATTTTTGGGTATTCTTCCATCCCGTCCGCTGGTAATCATGTGAGCTGAGGTGATGTGTCTTGTAGTAACCGAGGGAAAGACTTACTACTACACCACTTACTACTGAACTTTGATGCTATACTTGAGAGGTTACTACTCTACAATACTATGCAAGAGTTAACCAGCATCTTCATTCTTTCATCCCGTCCACTGGTAAAACGGTGAGCTTAGGCTGTGTGTGTCTTGTAGGAGCTGAGGGATAGGTTTACCACTACAACATTTACGACTATATGCTATTCCCCTACCAGTATTTCCCTAGCCCACGCGCCGACTACTAAAAAGAGAAAGCCACTCCATAAAGAAAAAGTATAAGTGTAGCTTCCACATATTGAAAAAAATGAAGGCATACATAACATTCTAACCTCGCAGGTCAGTATAATATTTTCTGGCGGCGTGGAAAAAAAAAAGGTAAAAATGTCGCCTGTTAATAAAGAAAACAGAAAATTCTGCTGTGGGAAAAATATTAACGTTAGGAACACACACACACACACACACACACACACACACACACACACACATACACAAGGAGGTAGATGACGTCATTTACAAACAAGAGCTTTCCGCGTTGGTCCAATGGCGCGGCTGATTCTTGAGGAGGCGGCTTCCGGAGACACGAGGACAAGGGAGAACGAGACGGAGAAGACGGAGGAGGGAGCTGGAGGAAAGGAGGAAGAGAGGGGAGGGAAAGGAAGGAGGGAGAGGAGGGACGGAGAGAAGTTATAGTGACGAAAGGGTTGACGAATGAAGGGAAAGAAAGAGGCAGGTGGTAACGAGAGGGTGGAGGAAGGGAAGGAGGGAGAGGAGCAGGGAGGGAGGATAGGAAAAAAAAGGAGAAAGAGAAGGAAGGAAAGCAAGTGGTAAAGGAAGGGTTGAGAGAGGAGGAAGAGAGGGAGAGAGGAAAGGACAGGAGATAGTGACGTAAGAGCTAACAGACGGAGGGAAGGGGGGAGGGAGGGAGGCAGAGGAGGGAAAGAGAGAAATAGAATGGCACGGGAGGGTTGGAGAGATGAAGGAAGGGGGAGAGAGAGAGAGAGAGAGAGAGAGAGAGAGAGAGAGAGAGAGAGAGAGAGAGAGAGAGAGAGAGAGAGAGAGAGAGAGAGAGAGAGAGAGAGAGAGAGAGAGAGAGAGAGAGAGAGAGAGAGAGAGAGAGAGAGAGAGAGAGAGAGAGGGAAGGACAGGAGTTAGTGACGTAAGGAGTAACAAACGGAGGGAAGGAGAGGAAGGGAAGGAAAGAAGCAGGTGGTGACGGGAGGGCTGGAGGAAGAGAGGTTGGGAGAGAAGGGGCGGAGAAAAGAAGGGCTAACAGACGGAGGAAAGGAGAGGAGGGACAAAGAGGGAGAGAAGGAGAGAGGGAAGAAGAGACAGAAGCAGGCGGTGACGGGAGAGGTGGAGGAAGGGAAGAAGGAAGAAGGAAAGGACAGAAGGAGTTAGTGACGTAGGAGCTAACAGACTGGGGGAAGGACAGAAGGGACGAAGAGGAAGAGAAGGAGAGAGGGAAGAAGAGACAGAAGCAGGCGGTGACGGGAGGAACACTAAGCTTTTCCTCCATTCACCGCGGCTCGTCCCTCACGCCGCTAAGTGCCTCTCCGCGTCTGCATCTGCCATTGGTCAGTATTCTTAGACGCTTTCGCCTCGCACATCAATAATTTCCAAAGGCTGAAGAGGAGATCAGTCGAGGTCTAATGAGTGTTTTGTTACATTCATGGCGCAGAGGAATGATCACACTACCACTAGGGTCATAAATTACCCCTGGAAATGCCCACAACTCCTAGGAAAGCCTTGCCAAATGTATGCTCCATTGTGTTTTCCGCGCCGCCGTTCAGCGTACAACTTCTCACTCGTGTAAAGGAAGCCGTCCCCGCCGAGGTGCAGCGGAGAGCGATTCGTTTCAGAGTCTTTGGTTTTATTTTCTAGCTCGTCATATAAATTAGGAGAAGTCTTTCAGCAGCGGCGAGGCACGGCGAGGCACGGTGAGGCACAGGGAGGCACGGCGAGGAAGGCTGGATCAGTATTCCCAGACGCTGCCGACTCCCACAACTATTTCCAAAGGCCAGAAAGGTGTGTGGAAAATATGTAGCCACTTATTGGGGTAAACCCTCTGAAATCCCCTCACCTTCGTAGGTGTGGCTCACAGTTAAATGCTGGGTTTATAAAAAGGTGTTCAGGTTTCTACTCACATAAAAGGGAGATGGATTCCAGTTATTTGAATGTTGTCCTCGCACCCTAAACAAACCACTGAAAAGGGCGAAACGTAATGATTTAGTGAATTGTTGTGAAAGTTAATTTATTTTAGCATGACAACCTCAGGTGATTCTGAACTATTAATATAATTTACCTGAGGTTTGTTGTTTTCATGCTCCGTAACGACACCGCTTATTCGTGATGCCGAACACTTTACTGCCCTTCTGTCGCGTGGACGTTATGACGCACCACACGTACAGTACTGCTTCATACGCAACGTCTCCGATTCTCTTGAGTCGTGCGTATTTCTTTCCCCTCCTAACACCTCCCCTATTTGGCCAAATTAGGATTAATGCTAGAAAGGTACTTAGCTGTAACCATCAGGGTGTTAATGACAGGCAGCAGTATTGTTGATCGACGAATCCTAGTTGTTAGTAGTATAGTAGTCCGGGCGTCGTGTCTGCTCGCCGTATCTGGTAAGGCTGGTGATGCGGGAGCAGTATTGTAGTTTGACGTATCCCGGCAGTAAGTAGTAGAAATCCAGGGCGTCGACTGCTTGCCGTGTCTAAGTAAATATCGAGCCCGACGGTGGATCACAACCAGCGCCGACCCGTCTTCTTTCAATAGCTATAAGCTGCTGCCTCTGACAGGCTCGCTTCCTCTCTCGCTGCCTTCCCTCGCACTCTGAAGCGCTATTCGAAGCAGCTCTTTGAAGCATTGTTTTATTTAAGTTAGTTTGCTGGTTAACTTATTTTTTATTTGTTACTTGTGTAATATAGTCCTCTCCTCGTAAGTAGGAGTAGCATTTTTGTTGCTGTTGTTAGCTGTGCAATCTAGTCCTCTCCTCGTAAGTAGGAGTAGCATTTTTGTTGTTGCTGTTAGCTGTGCAATCTAGTCCTCTCCTCGTAAGTAGGAGTAGCATTTTTCTTATAATTACTCCCATTTTTTTTGTAGTTTTATTTTTTATTATTCCCTGTCAAATAAATTTTTGACATCCTCCCCGCGAAGGAAATACTTTAACCCATTGTCATGTACAGTAATTTTACAATATTTACATTAATCCATTCTCATTACTGAGGTGTCTGCTTTCAAGAAATCACTTTTAATTTCAGCCATTCCTCTGTAAAGGAGGGAGGCAAAGGCTCGTCCCAACCACGCTTCATTTGCCAGGCTTCTTTTACTAGTAATTTTCCCCTGATGGGAATTGGTGCTAGTAACCCAAGCGGGTCAAATACTGAAGATATCAGAGACAATAATTTCCTCTTGCTAAGGGAACTGTGGTCCACAAAAGCAGGTGGTTTGATACTTAGCTCGTCATTCTGAACATCCCAGTACAGACCCAATACGCTAGTAGAAGAAGGAACTGTATAATCTTCAAAATCCTCCGCAATTCTACTATTAAGGGCCGCATTATTAGAGACCCACACCCTCAGGGGAAGATTAGCCCTGGCTAATTCCATGTTTGCATTTTCGTAAACATCAAATAGTCGTTGTTGGCAATCAACTGTCCCTTGAAAGTTGTCCACGTAGAGGTTCTGGCTTATTAGAGTTTTGTAAATATTGTCAGAGTTCCTTAGATGGTAATCTATGGTAGCTTGCAAGAGGAATGGACTACAGGTTGCTCCAAATAACACCGACTTGAACCGATATGTAACTGGAGGAAAACTAAGATTCTGCGGATTTTCATACCACAGAAATCTTGTGAAATCTCTATCACACTCTTGTAATCCTACTCTCAGAAAGGCTTTACTTATATCTGCACTGAATGCTTACTTGTTAGTTCTGAATCTTAGCAATACGTCGCCTAGTTTTTCAGTTAAGGAGGGTCCTTTCATTAGGCAGTCGTTTAGAGACGGTTGGCCGCTCCTCTTGGCACTGCAGTTGAATACAATACGCAAGGGAGTTGTAGCACTATCTTTCTTAATCCCGTGATGAGGGAGATAGTGGCACTGATCTGTCGGAGATGCTGCTGGAACTATCTCAATGAAATCATTCTCTAATTGAGTCTGAATCAGATCATGATAAACTTCAACTTCATTTCGTGCCGCCAGGGTATTTGCTAAACTCTTCAGCTGTCCTAACGCCATAGAAAAATTGCTGGGAAGTTTAGGGCAATTCAATTTCCATGGCAGCCTGACGAAGTACTTATTTCCTTTGAACTGTACAGAATCTAGATAATCTTGGTATGCCAAACAGTCATCTGGTGGAGGTTTCTGGGTATCAATTCCTATGGTGTCTAAATCCCACAGTTTATGGATTTCCACCTCAGTTTCTTCCATCAGCTGTTTGATCTCCGTAGGATCTGGTTGGATACACAATCTGGCCACCAGTGCATTCTGTGAATTTTCTGAAGATTCAGTTTCGTTATTAGGAATCTGTCCATATATTAAATACCCTCCAGGGCTTCCACTCAGTCGAGTTTGAGAGTAAGTTGCGAGACCTGTGATAAATTCTCCGTAGAAGTCTCCACCTATGACAAGTTCTATTCCATCTATTACATCACTAGTCAAATGTTTGTCCGCAAGTTCTAGCCCAGCCTCCTTCAACATCTTTGCAACTCTGGTTAGTCCTGGCACATTGATTTTTTCTGGGAGCCGCTCAACTACTACGGCAGTTATTCTTTTAAGCCTGTTACCAAGACGAACAACCGGGCGTACCAAGTTATACTCTTCATAATCCTTTGAATGTAAAAACCCGGACATAGCCAGTCTAACTTTCCCACTTATCTTCAACTGTAGCTTCTTAACCAAGTCTTCTTTGATTAAAGTACACTGAGATCCTTGGTCAAAGAACGCTCTGGTATATAGTTTTTGTTTGCTATGTTCATTGCGAACTTCTATGGTTGCTGTGGGAAGTGCTGTTGATCTAGACTTCACTTTGCCTTTAACTGACATGACAGCTTGCTGTGTGGTTTGTGGACGTTCTTCTTGAACACTACTACTCCTGCCTTTAACCTTGGAAACACACAGTGCGGTATGATGTTTACCTTTATGACATCTTTTGCAGTCTAGTAACACCATGTTGCAATTGTCTGCATTGTGTTGTGTACTAACACATCTACTGCATCGGTTTAATTCCATCAAGCGAGATTGTCTCGTTGCCACTGTAGCATAATTTTCACATTCACTTGTATAGTGTCGACCGCTGCAGTACATACATACAAATTTTCCTTTGTTCTGAAGGTTTACCTTTGATTTAGGTTTAGCTTGATCAGTTGCTTTGTGATAGGAATACGTTCCAATATCAATTTTTGCATTTTGTTTCCCATTCGTTGAAGTATTATTATCCTTTGACTTCTTGCTCACCTGTCCATCTTCTATGTCCATGTGAGATACTAGATGCTTTAGGCCATCTGTCATCTCCTCTATAGAAAAATAGTTCTTACCATATTTTAGGTAGAGTTGATGAATAGCTGCTTTAGGAAGCTTACGTTGGAACATGAAGGCTATTATCCACTCGCAGTCCGAGTAGTCTGTTTTGTCTTTCAGTGCCCTTGTTAAGTTTATTAAAGATATTCTAAAGGACTCAAGATCATTCCTGCTGTTAGTAGGAGATGCAAGATCTAGAATTTTACTCAAGATGCCTCTTTTAATCCTTTCCCCATCTCCATAAACTTCCTTTAAAGCATCAACAGCGTGCTGGTAGTTAACATCAAGAGATGGAATATTCTTAATTAAGTCTAGTGCACTGCCTTTTAATTGAGACTTTAAATACTGTAATTTGGTTACTGGCTCTAAGTCACTTCGTTTCCCGATTTGGGCCTGAAACTGATCAAAAAAAGGATCCATATTCAGTGTAGTCGCCTGAAAACGTTGGCAATTTAATTATGGGCAGCTTTGCTATTGCCATAGTGCCTACTCTGGGAGCTTCATTCTTTGGGTTCTCACCAAGGTTTCGTAAGCGAGATTTAAATTTCGCCAAATTGTCTTGATAGTTCTCCCAAACTGTATAGTATTCTTCTTGCTCCGAACTCGTGTCAGATCCCACATCAGAAGCTATCATTGTTGCTTCTAAACTCATGTAAGCTTCTTCATACCCAGGCCACTTTCTCTCGAGGAAAGAAATTGATGTTTCCAATTTATCTATATCTATAGTTTCACTTGAGATAATCGAATTGCAGTTGTTGATGGCTCTTGTTATGTGGCCTTTAAAGGCTTGCAAGGATCTTTTACACTGTTCGATAGAAGTCATTGTTGTTATATTAAATCTAAGTTGCTTTATTAAGGTGGTGCTCAACACAATTCCTGAATTTTGAAGCAATGTAGAATTTTGTTAGTGGCTCAAAGTGCACACCATCAGCTGTGTGTCCTGTTGCAAAGGGTTTCGCTCCCAAGTTGATGGTTCGAATGTTCTTGTTCTTTAAACTTTTCCACAAACCTTTATTAATTGCCTTTGAAACCTTATTATAAGTTGTAGGACTAACTCCAAATCTATTACCATTACTGTAATGTCGAGGCTCCAGTAATGTGACAGCCACTCGTTTATTAAGTTGTTGAAGGTGGTCAGTGATTCGAAGTATCTCATTAATTAGTTCCCGAGGACTGCAGCCATCATAAACGTCATTGCCGCCCAAGAACAGAATGGCTAAGTCGTGTTCATCTTCCCGCATTACATGGAATCGTGAATGCTCCCAAAAATCTTTAAGTTTTCCGCCATTTACTTTACAGATTTCAATTTCTGTATCTTGTAGGGCTGGTATAAAGTTAGGAACCTGCGAATGACCTCCAATAACAACCCTGTAACTCATTACAATTCAAACAACTGGAAATCCGGTTCGAAGGACCATTAATTTTAACTGTGGAAAATATGTAGCCACTTATTGGGGTAAACCCTCTGAAATCCCCTCACCTTCGTAGGTGTGGCTCACAGTTAAATGCTGGGTTTATAAAAAGGTGTTCAGGTTTCTACTCACATAAAAGGGAGATGGATTCCAGTTATTTGAATGTTGTCCTCGCACCCTAAACAAACCACTGAAAAGGGCGAAACGTAATGATTTAGTGAATTGTTGTGAAAGTTAATTTATTTTAGCATGACAACCTCAGGTGATTCTGAACTATTAATATAATTTACCTGAGGTTTGTTGTTTTCATGCTCCGTAACGACACCGCTTATTCGTGATGCCGAACACTTTACTGCCCTTCTGTCGCGTGGACGTTATGACGCACCACACGTACAGTACTGCTTCATACGCAACGTCTCCGATTCACTTGAGTCGTGCGTATTTCTTTCCCCTCCTAACACCTCCCCTATTTGGCCAAATTAGGATTAATGCTAGAAAGGTACTTAGCTGTAACCATCAGGGTGTTAATGACAGGCAGCAGTATTGTTGATCGACGAATCCTAGTTGTTAGTAGTATAGTAGTCCGGGCGTCGTGTCTTTTTTTTTTTTTTTTTTTTTTTACGTCGCGGCCTATAGCGCCGGTAGGCTTTTTCCCGGTGGGGCCTGATGATCGGCCCAAGGCTTCTTGCCGGTGGGTCCTGATGGTCGGCCCAGCCCGTTCTGGCGCAGGCGAGTGTTTATAGTGGCGCCGTCTTGCATTGGCTCATGCTGCCCTCCCGGAGCTCATCTTTAATCCTAGAATCTAGAGTCCGGGTTGATAGGTGGCCTTCTGGACAGCATGTGGGTAGTTTTAAGCCACTCGGCGGCGGCTGAAAAATCCCAGCTTGGTGGCACCGGGCGGGGATTGAACTCGCGTCCTCCTGAACGCGGTGGTGTTACTCTGTCGATTCAGCCACCGCCTCCCCCGTATCTGGTAAGGCTGGTGATGCGGGAGCAGTATTGTAGTTTGACGTATCCCGGCAGTAAGTAGTAGAAATCCAGGGCGTCGACTGCTTGCCGTGTCTAAGTAAATATCGAGCCCGACGGTGGAGCACAACCAGCGCCGACCCGTCTTCTTTCAATAGCTATAAGCTGCTGCCTCTGACAGGCTCGCTTCCTCTCTCGCTGCCTTCCCTCGCACTCTGAAGCGCTATTCGAAGCAGCTCTTTGAAGCATCGTTTTATTTAAGTTAGTTTGCTGGTTAACTTATTTTTTATTTGTTACTTGTGTAATATAGTCCTCTCCTCGTAAGTAGGAGTAGCATTTTTGTTGTTGCTGTTGTTAGCTGTGCAATCTAGTCCTCTCCTCGTAAGTAGGAGTAGCATTTTTGTTGTTGCTGTTAGCTGTGCAATCTAGTCCTCTCCTCGTAAGTAGGAGTAGCATTTTTGTTGTTGCTGTTAGCTGTGCAATCTAGTCCTCTCCTCTAAGTAGGAGTAGCATTTTTCTTATAATTACTCCCATTTTTTTTTGTAGTTTTATTTTTTATTATTCCCTGTCAAATAAATTTTTGACAAGGTGATCAGTCGGGTTTTTAGGAGTGCTTTTTCACCATAGTGGCACGGAGCAATGGTCAGACTACTACCAGGGTCATAAAACTATCTCTGCAAATGCTCAAGACTCCTACTAAAGCCTTGTTAAATGTGCGTACTTGGGCGCTGAAATGTCTAAGAAAATGGGTCGGTGGCTGGGACGAGAGGCGTTTCATAGCCACGCGTCTCAGGCTGTCACTTCTGACACCACCGTTGCCTGATTATCGTACTCAGAACATCGTATTTACCAGTTTCTGACCCATGACTATTGCAAAAAAACACCAACAACTAACCATTTCAATGATAACTACAAATGAATCTAGTTATCGGGGTGGAGGAGACAGTTTTTGGCTCGGAAATCAGCAAATATAAGAGCCTGAGTACGATAATCTGGCAACGTTGCGGCCAGCACGTAGCAGGGAACTTTTTGTGTGGCTCAGTGTGTCGGTGTGCTCAGACGCTTCCGCCTCTCGCATCAACCCAACCCACCCACATGAACCCAAATGACTGGCGTACAATATTAACCCCTTGACTGCGAATTTCCTACTAGAAGACCTCACCAAGCTACAGAAATGGAACAAAAAATGGCTGCTACAATTCAATGAATAAAAATGTAAAGTCATGCATCTTGGGACGGGATATCCAGCACACCAATACCACATGGGAAACACTTCACTATCCACCACAGAGGCAGAGAAAGACCTGGGAGTGTATGTTGCCAGGATACCAATGAAGGGATATCCAGCACACCAATACCACATGGGAAACACTTCACTATCCATCACAGAGGCAGAAAAAGACCTGAGAGTATATGTTACCAGGATACCAGTGAAGGGATATCCAGCACACCAATACCACATGGGAAACACTTCACTATCCACCACAGAGGCAGAGAAAGACCTGGGAGTATATGTTACCAGGCTACTAGTGAAGGGATATCCGGCACACCAATACCACATGGGAAACACTTCACTATCCACCACAGAGGCAGAGAAAGACCTGGGAGTGTATGTTACCAGGCTACCAGTGAAGGCCAAATCCGTGCCAATCGCAGCGGATGGGTTAAAGCCAGAAACATAAAAAAATGAAGAAAAATTAAAATAAATGACTAATAAAACCAGACACAACGAAATGCTGAACCGTAGATCCGGGTTCGAATCCTGTCAACGCAATAATGAATCAGGTAACACCGAAGACCTGCCTCACGTGATTAATGTGTGTGTGTGTGTGTGTGTGTGTGTGTGTGTGTGTGTGTGTGTGTGTGTGTGTGTGTGTGTTTACCTCGTTGTTCTGAACAGGGTTTGTTTGTCTCCTGTTATCAAGTCTCCATATTTACTTTTATTTAACTCTTTCTGTGTGTGTGTGTGTGTGTGTGTGTGTGTGTGTGTGTGTGTGTGTGTGTGTGTGTGTCGCCCCCATTCATCGTCTCTCATAACAATACACTCCTTCCCCACCTCACCTCACCTCACCTAGTCTAACCTAACTTCACCTCTCCTTACCTAACCTAACTTAACCTAATCCTCATTTCACCTAACCTCACCTCGCCTCACCTAACCTAACATAACCTAACCTCAACTCACTCACCTACCCTCCCCTCCATTCCCCTCCCCTCTCCTCACCTAACCTCAGCTCACCTAGCCTAACCTCCCCTCAAAGCCTCGTTTACAGCGGCCGCGTCTCCCCCGCTGATGGCGACACCCCTGGACAAACAATGCGGCCTGGCCCGGTCATATCCACTTCCATTCGTCTGGCTGAAGGAACGGAGATACGCGTGGCCGCCGGCAGTTAGGGGGCCGCTCTGTTGACATTCGCCTGAGTACCTCGGGATCACGGTTGTTATACTGTGGTGTGTGTGATGGCGGGGGAAGGGAGTGGCGTGAATAACTATACCTGGGGAAGGGAGTGTCATTCAAACCAATACCAGTCGACTTTAGCCATGCAAAACTGTACCCGGTGAATCTAGTGCCATGCAAAACTGTACCCGGTGAATGTAGAGTGCCATGCAGAACAATACCCATTGAATGCAGTGTGGCGTGAAAAACTATACCAGATGAATGTAATATGTATGCAAAACTATACCAAGCGAAGCGGGTGTCATTTAAGACTATACCCGTTGAATTTTTGTCCTACATAACTATATAAGTTGACTGTACTATACTCGTATGCAAAACTATTTATACCCAATGAATGTACCGTACTGTCATGCGAATATACACCCGGCAAATGACCCGTTTCCTTCCAAGCAATTTCCAAAGGTCAAAGAAGGGATCAATCGGGTTTTATTGACTGTTTTTTTAGGTTCATGATAGAAGAAGTCAATCTACCACCAGGGTCATAAAACTACCCCTGAAAAAGCCCACAACTCCTAGGAAAGCCTTGTCAAATATGTGTGCTTGGGCGCCGAAGTGTTTAAGAGTATAACCGTGTAGCTCGTAAACAGACTCAGAAGCTAACCTCAACACACACAGCACATAAACTACATAGTACACACTACTCTTACACCCGGCCACACGTAGGTCGTATAAGGATGAGCCGCTGGAGTGGTCACGAGGCGCATTAGGATTCGGGAGAAAGGGCCGCGCGGGGAAAAGAAAAGTGGTCCGCAAAGAAAGAATTTGGCGAAGAGTGCGCGGAGTTGTGCAGCAGTGAGTGATGACCAAAGCCTCGGGGCAAGCAAAACGGGAAGTGGCTGGCGGGGAGGAGGGCTCAGGAGGCAGTAGTAGCGGTGGAGGCGGCTGTGGTGGTGGAGGTAGTGGAGGTAGTAGCAGGTAGGAAGGAAATAAATCGATGAGTGTGGCGGTGAAGATCAGCGGTGGGTGACTGGTTCTGGCTGGCTGCATGGTGCTGGTGGTGGAGTCTGACGGAAGGCAAAACTTTAGAATTGGCGGAAAACTAGAAAAGGAATGTGTCTGTACTTCCTACGGTGACTTAGAACTTTTTTTTCACCTTTGTTTTAAAGAATGCACGACTGGTTCTGGTTGGATGACTGATGGAGTGGCTGACTGAAGGAAAAAAAACTTCAGAATTGGCAGAAAACTAGAAAGGGAATGTCTTTACTTCCTACGGTGACTTAGAACCTTTTTTTTTACCTTTATTATATAGAGTGCAGGATGGGTGGCTGGCCTGAGGCGGCTGTGACTGTGGATGACTGAACGAGAGACTTTGAGACTTTACGACAGGCAGAAGACTCGAAAGGGAATGTCTATTTACTTCCTACGGTGACTTAGAACTAATTTTTCAGCTTTTCTTATAACGTAGGATGAAGCATAGACTTCACAATCTCTTGACGGGAAACGGGGCGCGGGGCCGATTCGCAGGGGGCCGATTTTCAAAAATTTAAAATTTAAATATTTTCAAAACCAAAGCAGCTAGCGACCTGAAACTAAAACAGGCACCTCCCTTAGGCATATACGAGTCTCCATGAGCAGCGGTATCAAAAAATTCAAAGTCGTTCCCTAATAAAATCCCGATTAATTGTTTTTTATATAAGTATAACAAAACTTAAAAAGGCTATAAAATCCTCAGATTTTACGCTAGATGCACAAACATCACCAAATGCAGAGATAATCACTTATATTTTCAGAATCAATAGCAATATTTAGCATATCTTATAAGTTTTTGCCCGAAATAGCTACTTATTTTTTTTTTATTTAGTGCAATTTTTACGTAAGTTTTAAAATCTAAAAAATCAATTAAATTTCAAATTAGAAACTTAATACTTGAGGAAAGCATGCAGAAACATCTTAATTTTACTCAACAAAAGCAAAATATTCATTTTCTATATACAATCACAACTTATTTTGGTTGAATTCCGATGTCACTATTGCCGCAGCACGTCTTGCCGGCTATCTGGCCCTCGTCCCTGAACAATCACTTTAGCCTTTTGGCCTATGACTTGTGGGCCCCGGTCAGTTTCCTGGACTTGTACACGTCCCTGTTCCTCGCCGTCTCCTTCCTGCCCTCCTCGATACTGCTCCTCTTCCTGCCGGTCGGCTGCTTCAAGGCCTTGTTCTTCCTCGCTTCTGAGGTCACGTCCTTGGAGAAATTAGCACCGAAACAGTTGAAGAGGGACCTGCTGATGTGCGGCAAGATGGTGTTGGCCAGGTTGTGCCCTCCTGGCACCTGTACCCCTGCAAGGTCGGGTCTGAGGCCGCCAGGAACTCCAGGAGGTGCCTGAACCCGTCCATTTGGAGAATGGAAAGGGAGAGGACACTCAACCTGCTCTCCTTCTTGTCCTCACTGCACATCAGTGAGTCCAAAAGCGACATCACGAAGGAAGCCATGTGGGCCATTTGGAGAGATTGCCTATTCAGGACCGCCAGGCCCGTCTCCAGCTCTCCCCTGTCGAACAGCTCGACCAGGTCGTCGAACATCACAGAGGGCGGGTCGCCCTCTCGAGCTCCACGGTAATCTTCATCTCCTCCTGCTGGGCAAGCTCCTGCTTGCAGCACTCGGCCACAGAGGAGTTGGCCTGGACCTTCCTGGCCAGGTAGCCGGCGTAGTTGCCGACCGCGGCGAGGAGCAACTCGTCCGTCGGCGGGTCCGGCTGGTCGTCGGCCAGCTCCCTGGCAAGCTGGGCCAAGATCACCTCGTCGTCCTCCTTCTCCTCTGCCTTGGCCCGGTCCAGGTCGGCCTGCACGTCCCCGGGGAAGAACCCGACGAGCTTCAGCAAATGCAGGCGCTGGGCCAACCTGTTGCTCACCATGAAGTTCTGCACGCTCGTCCAGTAGTTGGCGCCGCACATGGTGCGGCGCTTGCCGAAAGAGTGCTCAGTCGGGTCAGAGTTGGCCTTCCCCATGCACACATACTCGACCCCGTAGGACGTAGTGAACAGCCCCCTCACTACCACACTGCACTGAACACACCACTGCACTGCACACAACACTGAGTCACTGCACTGATGGCGTAGTACGGCTCCTCCACAGTTTACTCCACGGGGTCGCGGCGTCCTCATATCTTGTCTATGAACCGTCACTTCCACTCGATCCACTGCCTTCTGTGTCTTCTTGTATCGTCCTCTGGATCCTTGCAGTTGTGGGGAAGGGTACAGAGACGATGAATAACTGTAGGTCCTTTACTTGGAGAGTAAACAGAGGCAGGACAGCGATAATCCTTTACAGAGTGGAAGTGCCCAGCTGACTGCGTGCCTAAGGCGAGTTAGGCGACGCGGGAACTGAGCTGAGTTGCCATGTAGGCACTAACTAAACGTACATTTCTTGTTTCCTAATACGTAAAACTGTGGACTTTACTATCCTACAGTTATCATTCATTTTACGTAAAGATTTCAACCTAAAGTTACGCAAATTTGCCATTTTTTACACAACGTTTTCAAAGTGCACGCATGGTGCTATTTTATATAAGTTACCTTGAATCCTCGACCAAATCACTCTAGAGACACTCCTGCCTGCTTGTATGCACTAAAACTTGAAGATTTCGTCCTGTTTCCACTTAAATTCGGAGTAAGAACGCAGAGTGTGTTTGAGTTGTCGCAGTGAAAGTCGCCATAACAATCGGCCCCTTACGCGAAGCCAGCGCGCCAAGACTGAAGAGATTTCCCGTCAACTAGTTGTGAAGTCTATGGATGAAGTTTACTTTTTTTGTTATATTTTGCATCTCTCTACCCACAAGACTTTAGAACTGGCGCAAAACTGGAAAGGGAATGTCTGTTTACTTCCTACGGGGACTTTGAACTTATTTTTCAGCTTTTCTTATAGTGTGGGATGAACTTCACTTTTTTCTAGCTATATTTTGCATCTCTCTACCCACCAGACTTTAGAACTGGCGCAAAACTGGAAATAGAGTGTCTGTTTATTTCCTACGATGACTTAGAACTTATTTTTGACCTTTTCATATAGAGTAGGATGAACTTTACTTTTTTTCTGGCTCTGTTTTGCAACTCTCTACCCACCAAACTTTAGAACTGGCGCAAAACTGGAAAGGGAATGTCTGTTTACTTCCTACGGTGACTTAGAACTTATTTTTCACTTTTTCTTATAGTGTGCAGGACGAGCTTCTCTTTTTCTATCTATATTTTTTTCTCTCTCTACCCACCAGACTTAACAATGGGCAGGAAATTCGGAAAGGAATGTCTCTGTTTGCTACGGTGGCTTATAATCTATTTTTCACCTTTTCTGTTAATGTGGGATGAACTTCACCATTTTGTCTATTTCTTTCATTTTTTTTCTCTCTCCTCAGATTAGTTTCATATATATCTCCCCTTTTTTTCTAGTACAGGATGAACTTCACTTCTTTTCTCTCTTTCTATATCCTTTTCTCTCTCCGAACATCATCTTCATATATTTGACGCAGGGGGACATTCAGTGGTACCATTAAATGAAATCGTCAATCACTTTCTCGGCGCCTCCTCGGTCAGTGCCGCATCCTCTGAGACAGCGACCTTCAAAGCGAGCGACCCAGGGCCCATATTCCCAAACCTTTAGGCGCCCAAGTACACATAGTTGACATGGCTTTCGTTGTTATAGTAGGATATCAATGTATTATTATTATTATTATTATTATTTAATATCACCACGAATTAGGCATACAATTGTCAATGGAAAAAACCCACGACAGATAGATCACGCCACCTTATAGGAATGTCGTCCGTCAGTGTTTACCGTCTCAGTTGGTATACAAAGCATTTCATCAAGCTTAGAGGTCACCTTGACATACGTGACCAATTGTAACTTCATTATTTTCCAATCTGTAACTCGTCACTCCTTCACGACAGTCCGACTGACACACACCTGCAGTCTCTCTCGCTCAGACGCTCCTGTACATATAGGCTTAAGAATATATTCGCCTAAAGGAAGCTGAGTCTTAATCAACGCCTTTAAACGCCCCCCGGTACACCGTTCCATCGTAGGTGTTCGGGGCATTTGTACGGGTAGTTTTATGGCTGTAGTGGTATTGTGACTCTTCTTCTGTACCATGGACCTAAAAGAACGCTCATTAGAACCCGATTGACCTCCTTTTCGGCCCTGGGAAATAGTTGATGTGAGAGCTGAGAGGCGAAAGCGTCTGAGAATACCAACCCAAAGTTCTGTGTCCTCCAAACTCTCCTCACCGCCTCCTGGTTCTCCTGAAAGCAACACCCTCGCGACCCATTCCCGAGCCTCCTCACAGCACGAAGAGTTGTGTGCATCCCGCGGACTGGTATTTACTTTACTCGTGAGGAAGAGGCGACACAAGGGAAACTAGACTATTGGGACCCGGTGCTGCTTGGATGAGGCGCGAACTGAGCTTTGAAGATCACTCGCTGGCCTCGAGTTTTCCGTAGCGATGAATGCAAGAATGGAAGGAAATAAAAAGACGCCGAAGAAGTGACTGAAGATTTCCTCTGTGGAACTTTGCACCACTTAATGTTCCGCCACGTTAAGTATATGAAGCTAATGTGTGGAGGGAGAGAAATTGCTATATATAGAGACAGACAAAGAGATGGATAGATAGATAGAGAGAGGAAATGATGTATACAGATGTTAAGTTCTTCCTACACTCAGTAAGGAAGGTCAATAAATATGTCCAAAACCACCACAAATAAAAAAGTATACATAGATTTTTATTTCAGCAAAGGAAGCAGCTCAAGCCAAAAAAAAAAAAAAAATTAACTGCCCCATAACAAAGAATATAGACGAGTGGACAAAAGAGAAAAAAAGTACGGTAAGGTCAGGGGCATATGATCACATTGCTGCGCGTGGCCTATGGTGCTCATCTCCGTCGCATTAGCCCTTGAGTCTCTGATGGGTGGAGAGAGAAAAAAATATGGATCGAAAAAAATACAATTCTTCCACCACTCCACAACAGAAGGCGCACAAGCACGCCCTCAGCCGCCGGTCCTGATACAGAGAGGAGTATTACCCATCCAGTGTCCCGCCCATTGTAAGTCGCCAGTAAATTTTAAGCCCCGCCGCGGACGTCCATACATTCGTGAGGCAAAAATTATCGGAATAGCGGGGAAATAAATATCTACACGCACACTCACTCACTCCTCTCACTCTCTCTCTCTCTCTCTCTCTCTCTGTTACATACACTGTCACGTTTGTCCGAGGCTACGAGCTGCCCCAATCAAGCACCTCACGACTGACAGGCACGACGCGGTGAGAGGCAGCTGCCGACACTCACGACTTTCCACTCTAGCTCACCCCCATGCCGCCCGAATCCCTTATGCAAGAGTTCACCATGCAGCATCTCAAGTCTTTCATCCTTTCCGCTAGTAAATTCTGGAATAGCCTCCCTCTGTCTGTATTTTCTCCTGCATTGGACTTGAACTTGAACGTGAAGGGAGTATCAAGCAACGTTGCCAGATTATCGTACTCCGCCGTTTATATTTCCCGACTTCCTGCCCCAAAACTGTCTTCTGGGCTCCAATAACGAAACTCATTTATATTTATCCTTAAAAGAGTTAGATCCTGATGTTTCTTGGCAATAGTTAGGCGTCAGAGACAGGTAAATACTGTGCTCTGAGTACGATAATATGGCAACGGTGGTATCAAGACACCTCTCCAACTGACATGCAGTGACCTCTCTTCTGGCCACTCGTTCTGGGGTCATATTCTTAAACATTTCGGCACTTAGGCACACACATTTGACAAGGCTTTCATAGGAGTTGTGGGCCTTTCCATGGGTACTTTTCTGACCCTTCTTCTGTACCGTGATCCTAAGAACACATTTACTAGAACGCGATTGATCTCTTTTTTGGCCTTTGAAACTTGTTGATGTGAGAGGCGGAAGCGTCTGAGAATACGGGCTCAGTACTCTTGTTGCTGGAACATTGCTTAGCGGGCTTTTTGTTTTCCGTTTTTGTTGTTCTTGAGCTTCTCCCATTGCTGTAAAAACAATAGTAAAGACAGAAAGCTCCGTTGTGTTACTAAGAATTGATGGATCACTCCAACTCCAAAAGAAATAAACAATGATCTGCATCGGCGGCCTCGGCGAGACGTCAAAACTTGCTGCGGCGGGGCGACGAGAGATATTTTATACCATTACCGATCCAACATAGAAGAGAAGTTAGTACGTGTGAGAGCTGAGTCTACATCACAACTCGTACTGCCTCATAGAGCACTACTTGCACTGCCTAGTAGAGGACTAAACCTTGTACCTTTTTTTTTACAGGAAAGGAAGCAGCTCAAGGGCATAAAACAAGTGGAGAAAAAAAAGCCAGCTAAACGCTGCTCCTAATATATTGCCTAACAGAGAACTAAATCTTGTACTGCCTCACAGAACACTGAAGATCTCACTAAGCAGAAGAGTTATCATTATGAAGGATATTGTCAGGCTGTCCCCCTCCCTTGTACAGCCTCATGCAGTGCTGAGCCGTGTCCTGCCCCACCGAACACTGATACGCTCACTAAACATAAAGAGTAACCATTACGAAGGACAGGTTCCCTCCTCCCCCCTCTACTTTGGCTTCCGTAGCGGCCCTCCCTCACAGCACCAAGCCATCATGTCCAGAGCCTCGTCCCATTCAGGCCAGCAACGAGCAACACTTGTGAGTCCCGGATCAAATTACCGTTCATCTGAGTGTCGACCCTCGGCCAGTCAGCCCGCATATTCCCAATCTCTACTTGTATGTGGCGCCCACTCTTGAACAGGGCAGGTTGTGTTAGGCTAGGTTAGGATGGCTTATGTTAGGTTTCGTTGTAGTCATATGAGGAAATTTTGAGTGGGAATTAAAATGAGAGTATTTTCCAGAGCACTCAGTGGTTAAGGTATTTCCTATATACCTAATGATATGGGGTGCCCACTCTTGAATAGGGAAGGTTACGTTAGGTTAAGTTACGTTCGGTTAGCTCAAGTTTGGTTAGGTTACGTTAGGTTAGCTTAGGTTAGGTTAGATTAGCTCAGGTTAGATTAGCTCAGGTTTATGTTATATCAGGTTAGGTTAGGTAAGCTCAGGTTAGGTTAGGTTAAGTCAGGAAAGGTTTGGTTAGGTTTAGAAGTAGTCATTTAGGGTAACTTTGAGAGGGAATTACAATGAGGGTATTTTCCAGAATGCCCCGTGGATAGTTTCGAAGCTACAGCCGAGCGTCTTCACTCAGGGACCACAAACCCGTAGAGAGATTGGGTATATGCAGCCCGCCCTGATATGCCTGGCTTGGCGGGGGCGAGGCCATGCAAAGCTAACCGCTGCCACACTGCTTACCCGCCTCCCACCCACCTTGCCTCGCAGTGACCCGACTCGAATGTTTCACTTCTCACAGACTGAATTTCACGCTCAGGAACTCCACAATCACGCGACTTACCGACCCAAGACGTCTTTCGCAATGGCAGTCCCGTGTATTCAAGCCGGTTAGCATGTGTTTTATTATCAAGTTCCGCGTCTGTTATATAAGAAGACAGACTGAGGTTCATATTCCTAAACGTACCGTGCTCCCATTACGACTATTCTTTAAGGCCACAGAGAAGACTAACCGGGTTGTCGTGGGTGATTTTCTCGTTCAAGACGCGGAAGTCGTGTCAAACTATTACTATGAACATAAAGCAGTCCATGAAAACGCCCGGAACTTTTACGAGAGGCTTTTCAAACAGGCGAACCAAGGCGCGGGGCGTTCAAGAACACTGGTATCAATGTTCCTGATCATGATACTGTCGCAAGGAGCCCAAACCTTACCATTTGAAATAGAACAGCACGCCCTATAAAAGAATAAATAAACAAATACACACACACCAAACAGTCTTAACTTGTCTCCACTTCCTAAATTTGTCAGAAACCCGCATTTATTTACACTTAGAAACAAACATTGCATCGCTGAAGATCATCCGTTGCTCACGTGGCAAAATAAATAAGTATATAGATAAATACTCCTATACACACCAAACAGCATTAACTTGTCTCCACTTCCTGCATTTGCCACAGACATGCATTTATTTACATTTCAAAACAAACACTTGCCTCGCTAAACATTACCCGTTGCTTAGGTGACAAAAAAAACTGCTTTAAATTCGCCACAAAGTTCATTGCCTCCGCGTAAAAACGTTTCCTGATATTACGCTGCGAAACTATTGCCAATTGCTAATGTCCCAAATAAAAAGAGCTTAGCTGCCTTCACGACCCGGTAATTACTTTTAGTGCTCGGGATTTCATGGAACCATTACGGGGCCGGAAACACAGGTAAAAAGGTTCCCATCGCGGACGGCCATCACCTGTGCTGGCTGGCGACCGGTGACGCCTTGCCCCAGACAGGCTAGCACCAGTGTGCCGCGTGTCACTGAACGACCCTCATGTGGTAGACCTCTGTTTATATAGCGGTAGTATGAATTATGGTAACAACAAACGATGAAACTCTCTCTCTCTCTCTTTGCAGACGACAAAAAGATTGGTAACTCGGTTCTCACTGACGAAGACAGGCAAAGCCTCCAAGAGGATTTGCACAAAATTTCAGCTTGGTCGGATAAATGGAAGATGCTCTTTAACGCAGACAAGTGCCAGGTCCTTCAAGTTGGAACAAAAAATAAGAAGATCGATTACGAAATACGCGGCGTTAAACTCACAAGCGTTCAATGCGTTAAGGACCTGGGGATTAAAATCGCGTCAAACCTCAAATTCTCACATCAATGCATCGATGCAGCAAATAAAGCGAACAGAATGTTGGGCTTCATTAAAAGAAACTTTTTATTCAAGAATAAAGATGTAATACTTCCGCTCTACAATAGTTTAGTCAGACCCCACCTGGAATATGCGGTACAGTTTTGGTCTCCCCACCATGCAAAGGACATTGTTAAACTAGAAGGTGTTCAGCGTCGAGCAACAAAAATGATCCCTTCCTTGCGCAACAAATCCTACGAAGAAAGGCTTTCCACCCTTAACATGTTCTCTCTTGAGAAACGTCGCCTCCGAGGAAAACTGATCGAATGTTTTAAAATACTTAATGGTTTCACGAATGTAGACAGAACAAAATTGTTTATGATCGATGACACTTTGCGAACGAGGAACAATGGCACAAAACTCAAATGTAGACAAGTAAATTCAGACTGCACCAAATTTTTCTTCACCAACGTTGTAGTGCGAGAATGGAATAAGCTCCCACCATCAGTGGTCCAGTGTAACACGATTGACTCCTTTAAAAACAAGCTCGACCGTCACTTCCTTGAACTTAATATTAACTAGAGTAGAAAAGCAACGTTTTGGAGCCATCTGATTAATGTAAAAGCACTTAGGTTTAAGGACAGACCACCTAGTCTGGACCATGGGGTCTGTGTTGTCTGATTTTCTATGTAAATCTATGTAAATCTCTCTCTCTCTCTCTCTCTCTCTCTCTCTCTCTCTCTCTCTCTCTCTCTCTCTCTATATATATATATATATATATTTCTTCCTCTCTCTCTATCTTTCTTCCTCTCTCTCTATCTCTCTTCCTCTCTTTCTATCTCTTCCACTCTCTCTCTCTCTCTCTCTCTCTCTCTCTCTCTCTCAAACCAAGCCTCGTAGCCTATTAAGAGAGAGAGAGAGAGAGAGAGAGAGAGAGATAGAGAGAGAGAGAGAGAGAGAGAGAGAGAGAGAGAGCAGGCAGGAAGACAGACATAAATGTATAAAATTAGTCATTGCAGCCAAATGTTAGTCTTGGCCCAGGCCTGAGGCGCGTGGGGGCGGCCCTCCCATCACGGGCTGCGGTGACGCCCACCAACGTGACACACTCCCGTCACGGCGCGGCAGGCGGTGCTGGAGAGGCTAACAAACTGGTGACGCGGTGGCTGCGGGACAGGCGTTCGGGTAAGCAGGGGAATATATCACAGTTTTTAACACCTCATCTTTTTACCCAAACATTTATTTCCCAGGCCGGGTGTTCCTGCACGAGGATGTGAATATATCGGCGCAGTCCTTCACTGGGCTCAGGCACTCGGAATGCAGAGAAATATTTTCACGAAAGGAGTTCCTCTGCGGAAGACTTTAAATCTGGCCGGTCATTTCTCAAGGCGCCTCACTCACGCACATTAGCATACACACTTCTTGCTGGCCCGCCTGGCCGGGCGCGGCGAGGCCCGCCGGCCACAGCTCACAATTTTTACGATCCCTCGAAAAGATACTCTGACGAAGCGGCGGTATTTATCTTCCTCTAGGGAGGGCACGTCGTCAGGCGGCGATGCACGCCTTCCCGGCATTCATCTTGGCGGGTAATTAGCGAAGACGTCGGTAATTTAATGACGGAATGACTGAAAATAACGGGACGAAATTCACTGGTCTGTACTTCCTGACTTAAGGGTGGACGTGAACCCTTATTACCTCCATGACGTGAGCCCTGAAGCTGGCAAAGCTTCCTTCAGGACTGACAACGGCAGGCAGAGGCAGGCAAGGGAGGCTCCGTGGTGGCCTGTCGTCGCGGCTAAAAGGCGGAGGGAAGAGGCGCCGTGATTTTGCCACGTGTAGGAAGGAAAGTGCAAAAACATGACCCTTGCTGTGGGAGGAAACGCAATGCAATGGTTCTTACATGAGCGGCCAATTTAACGAGCTCGTAACTGCATCAAGGAACGAGGAACGAGATCCTTCAGAAACTAACGAGAAATGTGAATACGGCGAAGGTGAACCCGCGATTCCATGCACTCAAGATAAAATATATGATGCCGGCTTCTGCGAGAAATGCCTGCCTGCCACATAGCTTTGAGGCAATGGTCAAACGCATTGCCGGAATGCAGAGTTACGGTAGTGGAAATGTTATGAAGCGATAGATGAATGAATAAAGCAGTTCATCATAACGTAAATAACTTCGATTTGGTGCTTTTAAATCCACTCTTATTCCCTCTTCATCGTAAACTTACTATACTTCCTCCTCTTTCTTCTCCTGCTCCTACTAATATCATACTACTCGAAGTCTTCTTCTCTTCCTCTGTACCTCACCACATATCTCCTCCTCTTTCTCTTCCTCCTCCTAATCCTCTTTTTTTTTTACGTTTCATCTTCCTCTTCCTCCTCCTCTTCTTTCTCTCTTTCTCCTCATCCTTCATCTCCTTCCTCCTTTCTCTCACTCTCCTTCTCTCGTACTTCCTCTTACGCTCCCCCTCTTCCTCTTTCTCCTCTTAATTTAGTAAGGAGTTTTTCAATAGACATCTTTTTCTAACAACTTTTCTTTCATTGTGAACTTGAGGGACGGAGATAAAAGATTCTTCCCACAACAAAGGACATAAAAATAAACACATGAGGCGTGTGGTGGAGCGTCGAGGTGTTTGTGTCGCCACGAGTTATGTTTTCCATCAATACCAAGTTAGTGACGCTGCCCACAACTTGCCAGCACCTCATCTACTGACCACTGTTCTATATCACACACTGTTCCGTCTGGGCAGTGCATTGACAGCTGAGCGTCGGGTACAATTGTCTATCCATCAACCAGAAAACCCAATACAATTTTCCTTGGTAATTTATACAAGAAAGGCAATTCAGAGATGACACCGTGCTCTCAACTTGCCAGCACCTCCTTTACTGACCACTGTTCTATATCACACACTGTTCTTTCTGGGCAGAGCATTCACAGCTGAGTGTCTGGTGCAGGTGTATGGTTGGGAGCTAGATAGCCCAATACAACTTTCCATGGTGACCTATAAATGAAAGAAAGGTAAGAGAAGACACCGTGCTCTTAACTTGCCAGCACCTCCTTTACCGACCACTGTTCTATATCACACACTATTCTTTCTGGGCAGAACATTCACAGCTGAGTGTCTGGTGCAGGTGTATGGTTGGGAGCTAGATAGCCCAATACAACTTTCCATGGTGACCTATAAATGAAAGAAAGGTAAGAGAAGACACCGTGCTCTTAACTTGCCAGCACCTCCTTTACCGACCACTGTTCTATATCACACACTATTCTTTCTGGGCAGAACATTCACAGCTGAGTGTCTGGTGCAGGTGTATGGTTGGGAGCTAGATAGCCCAATACAACTTTCCTTGGCGAACTATAATGAAAGAAAGGCAACGTACGCTTAACTTGCCAGCACCTCCTTTACTGACCAATGTTCTGTATCACACACTCTTCCGTTTGGGCCAAAGCGTTCACAGCTGAGCGTCTGCTACAGACGTATGAGCTCCATTATATTAAAAGCGCATATCTAGTAGCTAAAAAGAAAAAGACAATACAACTTTCCTTACAAGTATAGACCAATAAAAGAGAGAGGCAGTTAAAAAATCAATAACTCCGTAATATTACTCCCCAAAATCGAGCCCAATCTACTTTTCGACACTCTCCAAACTTTCCGGAACAAGGAGTGTCAGCACCTTACCGTTTCTAACTCTCCTAGTGATCTCCGGCGCCTCGCCAAAATACTTCAAACTTTTTACCCCATCTTTCCCGCCTCGCCTGCACCCAGAAGGCAGCCTTGTCGCCTCCATCACAAGGGAAGACTCTGCCTCCCCGAGTCTCGTGCGTACAAATTCACCCTCAGAAGACCCTGTATTTTCCATCCTTCCCAACCTTCGCCCATAAAAACTTAAGCTAATCAGGGATGAAAATTTCTTTTGATTTTTTTTTTTTTTTTTGACAATGCTGAAGTTTTTGCCAGCAAGAAGAGAATAAACTAGTGTTACTTATTTTTCTTCCTTCTCCGTCTTCCTCAAAACACCAGCTAATCAGAGGCCATATTCTCTAACTCTTCCGCGCCCATGCAAGCACACATATTTGACACGGTTTTCGTAGGAGCTTTGGACATTTCCAGGGTTAGTTAAATGGCCCTGGTGGTACGCTGACCCTTCTTCTGTACCGTGAACCTATAAAAACACTCATTAGAACCCGATTGATCACCTCTTTGACCTTTGGAAATTGTTGATGTGAGAGGCGAAAGCGTCTGAGAATACCAACCCAGGGCTACAGACTTCCTATGAGTTTCGTTCTTCAATGTTTTGCAGCGCTGGTTGAGTTCTTGCCAACGCCCTTAGAGTATAGTGTTTCTGTCCTGATGGTCTGCCTGCTAAGGCATTCCATGAGCACACAAGGGCACACACACACAAAGGGGTAAGAGCTCTATCGTTACTAACAAGCATCGACCTCTACACTTCCTTGGATACTCGTTTAAAGTCATTCACTGCGGACGGATGACAGAATGATATCACTGCTGCCCATTGTTAAAATATAGGAAGCTTGTTCTGAGGTTACGGGTGTGTATAACCAATTTCCAGCACGAGAAAAACGATATTTGATACGTAAAGACGGAAAGGTTTGATCGGGGACTTGAAAGGTACAGCGCCGGAAAGGTCAGGCTTGAAAACTCGATATTGAAGATTTTTAATACCTGGGAGAGAACCATCGCACGGGGGGGGGAGAGAGAGAGAGAGAGAGAGAGAGAGAGAGAGAGAGAGAGAGAGAGAGAGAGAGAGAGAGAGAGAGAGAGAGAGAGGATGCTTCGATTCGTCTATATTATTCTTGCCGGGAAAACTCTGAGCCAAGAACGGATATTGAGGGTGAGGTCAGGTGAGGTCAGAGCAGGGGTGGCGACCTTCGAATTAAGTTAAGGGAAAGACAAAATGCGAAGGAAAAGAAAAAAAAATACGAAGGCGCTGGGGGAAAGTTTTGATGATATCAATCTTTTGTTCAGCGCCGAAAAAACAGAAAAAAAGTTGAAATTTGGGAAAGTTTTGAAGCTGCGAAAAGGTATGTGTACAGAAATACACACACACACACACACACACACACACACACACACACACACACACACACACACACACACGAAAAGCGTTTAATAATTTCCTCTTTATGTTGTCCTCCTCTCCTCCTCCTCCACCTCTTCCTCCTCTTCCTCCTCCTCCTCCTCCTAAAGCAAATCCTAAAGAATTTTTTGCCTACGTAAGAAATAAAAAAGTTTTCACCACCAGTATTGGCCCAATAGCAACTGTAAATGGCGAATCCAGGAATGATGATAAAGATATCGCTAACATATTGAATGATTTTTTTGCCTCCGTTTTTACAGAAGAAATCTTATCCGAAAGGCAACCGGAAGCCCCTAGATATATTGATGACACATCCTTGAGTAGTATTAGCGACACTGTAGAAAGTAATACAGTACAAATCATCGACAATATCAAAGTAAACAAAACGCCCGGCCCTGATAAAATTTCCCCGCGTATTCTTAAAGAGGCAAAACATCAGATCAGCAAGCCCCTCCTGAGCATATTCTCAAAGTCGCTAAACACAGGATAAGTGCCACTAGAATGGAAATTCGCTAACATAACTCCTATCTTTAAAAAAGGCGATATGTCCCAACTAGGTAATTATCGACCAATCATTCTAACGTCAATCGTGTGCAAAATTTTAGAGACAATCATTCGCGAAAAAATGGTAAAGTTTTTTTTAAGAGAGCAGACTAATTACGGATTCGCAACATGGTTTTCGAAATAAACGTTCCTGTTTGACTAACCTTCTCGATTTTTTCAACTACATCTTTAATGTATACGATGAAAGTCAATCAGTAAACATTGTATATTTGGATTTTCAGAAAGCATTTGACAAAGTCCCTCACAACCGCCTCCTTAGTAAATTGCAAGCTCACGGTATAACTGGTAATATTCATAATTGGCTCAAAGACTGGCTTACCGACCGTAAACAGAGAGTTGTTATGAATGGTATATCATCTGACTGGCGAGATGTCAAAAGCGGTGTTCCACAGGGGTCGGTGTTAAGACCTGTTCTGTTTTTAGTGTATGTAAATGACATTGACGAGGGGCTATCGTGTAAAATATCGAAATTTACCGACGACACAAAAATAGCCAGCAGAGTCACTACGACAATGGATAAAGAACACTTCCAAGCTGATCTCAAACGTTTAAGTAGTTGGGCACGAACATGGCAAATTAATTTCAACATTGAAAAGTGCAAGGTTATGCATATCGGAATCAACAACGATCGTATTCATAATCAAATTAACGGAGTGCAACTCTCTGAAGCCAAGAAAGAAAAAGATCTCGGAGTAATAATTTCGAACGATCTCAAACCGAGTCAACATTGCAGAGAAGTAGTAAAAACTGCCAACAAACTGATCGGATTTATTGGTCGTACATTTGAACACAAATCAGAAAAAGTAATATTGACACTGTACAATTCGCTAGTTCGTCCACATCTTGAGTATTGCGTTCAGTTTTGGTCTCCCTATTACAGAGAGGATATTGATAAACTCGAGAGGGTGCAGCGTCGAGCCACGAAAATGATCCCTAGACTGCGAAACAAACCGTACGAAGACAGACTTAAAGAACTTAACTTATTCAGCTTCACAGCACAGGCTAAGAGGTGACCTTATAGATGTGTTTAAAATTTTCAAGGGATTCGATAACGTTAATGTTCATGATTATTTTACAGTCTTTCAATCAAGTGTAACAAGAAACAATGGATACAAAATAACGAGGAAGCGTTTCAACTCAAATGAATCAAAGCACTTTTTCTTCAACCGTGTCATCAATGTATGGAATGATCTGCCTCGAAACGTCGCTATTTGCACGTTCACAAACCGACTGGAAAAATATTTAGATGCTAACCCGAACATCCGCTATTTTGCTCCGGTCTAACAGAAAGTAGTGTTAGCTTAGTTGTCGTGTATGATCTTCCTTCTGTCCATGTAAAATTCCATTGTAGTTTTTCTATATTATATGGTATTCTTCCTTTTCATGCCAGCCTCGGCTGGAGGGACTGGTGGGAGGGGAGGAGCCTTCGCCTTTGCTGTCCTGTGTCTCTGACTCGTAGATTAGAGTAGATGGTAGCAACAACAAACAGCCTAGTTAGGACCAAGAGGTCTGTTTTGTTTGCTTTTCCTTTGTACTTTGTACTCCTCCTCCTTCCCAGGAACCAGAATTGAGGACGTAGCTGAGAATGTTGACGACTTAGTCGCTACTACCTCAGAGGAGACAATGTTTGTCTACGTGGTAGGAACAAACAATGTAGCGAAAGGTAGATCAGAGGAAATTGTAGACAAATATAGGAAATTTGTCGGAAAACTAAGAGAAAGCAAGAGACGTTCTGTAGTGTGTGGTTTGCTCCCCCGCCATGATGTTAACTCCCTCATTCTCAGTAGAATGCTGGGGATTAACGAACGTGTCAGGGATTTGTGAAGTAGTAAGGGAGTCATGTTTGTGGACGTATGGGATCATTTTATTCATGACAGAAGCCTGTTTGCTAACGATGGCCATCATCTAAATTGTGAGGGCAAGGCGAGGCTAGGCAGAGTGTTAGATGAGGAAATTTCGAAAGAGCTAAGACAGGTGCAGCAACGAGGTGAGGTAGCTTCCGGCTTAGCCGGGAGGAAACCACACCCTGATAGTGAGGTCAGGCCGCAGGTGTACAGTACTGCGCAGGATGTCAGGTCACCAGACCCACAGGTGAGGGGTACTGAGGTAGCAGTGAGGTCAACAGCCACGCAGGTGGTTGGTGAGGTAGGGGTAATTGAGGATAGTCAGGTCTGACGCGCTATTCCATTGAAACTACAATTGATAGATGGCGCACACTCGACGAATAAATTAAACATCTTTTATGTAAATGCCCGTAGCATCATTCAGAAGCGTAGCCACTTGATAATACATGCAATTACTGAAAAACCCGACTTCATTTTGATCACGGAAACATGGCTGAATATGCGCGATAAACATCACTTAGATGAAGTAGCTATAAATGGTTACAATGCGTTTGCTAAGTGTCGTCTACACAAAAAAGGAGGAGGTGTAATAATATATGCGAAAAATAATTTAGAAGTCATTCAGCTAAACATTGCCGAAACAGAGGCTTATGATTCATTGTATGTACAAGCAACGATGAATAATGAAAAGTATGTTCTGGGCGTAATTTACCGACCTCCTAAATCAAATGAAGACATTGATGGAAATCTCTACGCAGAGATAAATAGCGTTATCAGAAATAAAAATGCAATAATATGCGGTGACTTCAATAACCCCTCCGTTAACTGGAATGCACTTTCAGGCGACAGAGAAGGCGAAAGATTAATTAACTTTGCACAAAATTCATTTCTTAATCAAACGGTTACCATGCCGACACGCGGAAATAATATTCTTGATTTAATCCTCGCGACCGATAGTCATCTCATAACTGCCTGTGAGGTAGGCGAGCCATTTGTAAGCAGCGACCACAACATAATAAGATGTACTTTGAATATTGAAACAAAAGCACGAGCAAACTCACTCTTAATACCTAATTATAGTAAAGCAAATTTTATGGACCTAAAAAGAGAACTAGTTTTAGTAAATTAGAATCATTTGCTCAACAACGTCAGCGCTCAAGAAATGTATAATCGTTTTACTGCACAAATCACTGCGAGTGTAAATAAATTCATTCCACTCAAGCCACGAAGGACTGATAATCAAAAACCGTTGTGGATGAATAATTACCTACAAAAAATCATCGTCGAAGAAAGAAAACTGTATAAGCAATATAAACTGTCACATAATCCACAGGATCATACTAATTACATCAATGTCAAGAGAGAGTGCGAAAGGAAAATCAGAAAACAGAAACGCGAATATGAGATGAAAATATCACTCGATGCTAAGAAAAATCCAAGGTTATTTTTCAGTTGCATAAGAAACAAAAAAACTGTTAATAATAATATCGGCCCACTACTATTAAGTGGCAATACGATTAGTGATGATAAAGGCATGGCGTCGGTCCTAAATTCAACCTTTAGTAGCGTATTTACAAAAGAGAACATGACATCGATTCCAGCCCCAAAGAAAATTCTTCAAGGCCCTGAAGAACATAAGCTTGCATTGACCTGACATTGATATCAGCGAAGTGCGTGCGTACCTGCAGAAAATAGATGCAAATAAATATCCGGGCCCCGACAATTTATCTCCTCGCATGTTAAGAGAATGTAGTCAACAGCTAGAATTACCCATAACATTAATATTCAACAGGTCATTAGCACAGGCCAGTGTGCCTCTCGAGTGGAAAAAGGCCAATATTACCCCGATCTTTAAAAAAGGAGATAAAAAACAAGTCAGTAATTATCGTCCCATCAACCTTACGTCTGTCCAAATTAAACTATTCGAAAAAATAGTCAGGGACAAAATTATCACTTTCCTTGAAAGAAATGATTTGATAATTGATAGTCAGCATGGATTTCGTAGTAATCGGTCTTGCCTAACCAACCTATTAACCTTTTTCAACGATGTTTATACATGCTGGGACGCCCGAAGCCCATATGACGTAATTTACTTAGATTTTCAGAAAGCGTTTGATAAAGTTCCTCACGTTAGGCTTATTTCTAAACTGCGTTCCCACGGTATTAATGACCATCTATGCGCGTGGATTCATGACTGGCTCACCGACAGAGAACAACGTGTAGTTCTTAACGGTGAGGCATCGGATTGGCAACCCGTCACCAGTGGCGTGCCCCAAGGTTCGGTCCTGGGGCCAACACTATTCATAATTTACGTGAACGACTTAGAAACTGATATCCTATCAAAAGTAGCCAAATTCGCCGACAACACCAAATTAGGAGGTAAGGTAATGAACAGTCAAAGTTGCGAGAATATTCAATCAGACTTAATAAGACTTGCCGACTGGAGCGAAAAATGGCAAATGAGTTTTAACGTAGATAAATGTAAAGTAATGCACATAGGTGAAAAAAATCCTAACTTTAAATATCAGATTCAAGGACATGAGCTCAGCGAAGTAAAACAAGAAAAAAATCTTGGTGTCATTATCAGTAACACTCTTAAAATGAGTGATCAATTGTTCTGCAGCGAGTAAAAAAGCCAATATGATGTTAGGATTAATCTCACGAAATTTTGATTATAAATCACCCGAGCTTATGAAGAGATTATATTTAGCATTTGTAAGACCACACTTAGAATACGCCGTTCAGTTCTGGTCACCGAACTATATCAAAGATCAAGTTTTGCTAGAAAAGATACAGCGACGAGCAACCAAACAAATTCCAGCGCTCCGAAATTTGCCATGTGACAAGCGTTTAAAGCGTTAAGATATTTTTTTCCCTAAAAAAGCGAAGGCTAAGAGGGGACTTAATTGAAGTGTTCAAAATCCTTAATGGATTCGAGAACATTTACCCAGATAGTCTATTTCAGAGAGACACCAACACAATAACACGCAGCAACGGTATAAAGTTAAAGGGAAACCGATGTAACACACTGATGCGCAGAAGTTTTTTCAATAACAGAGTCGTCGATCACTGGAATAGACTCCCACCGTCAGTAGTTAGCGCACAGAGTATCAATAGCTTCAAGTCTTCATTGAATAAGTACTTCAGGGATATAAGACTCTACTGACCCTTCTTCGCATGTTTTCAGACAGATTACAGCAAGACCTCAACCTAAATCCATATTATTCTCCCTCACAACCTAGATTGAGGGTAGCGTAAGTTAACAATAGAGTAAAGCAACAGTTAAATGTCCGCATGACAGATGGAGTGAGGTGTGGGTGCAGTAAGGTGACAGGGTACTGGTGCGTGCATAGTACCGCCGGTAAAATGAGGATCAAGCCTCCACCTGTGCCCCTGAAACTACACCTCACCCATCGTGAGTATTAGGGGGGATTCTGGGGCTGCCCTGTGTAGGCCACTCGGCCTCTTCCAGTCTCCCTGTGTTTCTATGTTCTTATGTTCTTATGTGATGAAGTCATTTTCCCCCACAGCTTAGGTTACCAGCAGTGTAAGTTAAAGGTACTAATTTCCTCTTATTTCTCTCTTTACTGTAAAATTTCCCTATCCCTTTCTTCCTTAAAGGTACATGGTGTTCTCTTCTAACTATTTCCTGCCGGCAGGTTGCCGGAGGGAGAGGTGGGTGGGGAGGAGCCTTCATCTATTCTGTCCCGTCCTACCACACGTAGATTACTAGTAGTAGCGGTAGTAAACAGACACCCTCGCCATAGACCGATAGGTCTTCTGGGCCCGTATCCTCGAGAGCTATTAACTTTTACTCTTAAGTTACTATCAGAGTTAATAGTTTCAAATTATTAAGAGTAAAAGCTATCCTCGTCAACTTTGAGTGTAGGTATTAGAAAATCCTGGCTACTATTATCTTCTTCTTCTTCTTCTTTATGGCGGGCTCGTTGCTAAGGACGCCTCCGTGCAAAACGTAAACATCCGACATGAATTAAGTATATATTTCAAAAGAAAAATAAAGAGAAGATGTATAAATGTACAACAGAAACATAATAAATGGCAAACACAAGAAAATACTGAGTTTTGTGGCAGATAGAAGCAGCCTCAAAGGCTGCTTTTACTCCGTCACTCGTCAATACCCGTATCTCCCCTCCTGCGTCACGACTTGCTCTGCTGAAATTACCGCACCATAACCACGTCATCTGCCCCAATGACCACATCTACGGGCCGGAGAACCAGCGCAGAAAAGGAGTAAGTTTAATTGGTCGCCAGATGAAACGGTCTTCTTACATCAAATTCAAGAAAAAAGACGTATAATCAGAGGGTGTTATGGGAAGAGTATCACCCCTGAGGATAAGAAGAGAGCGTGGACTGAAGTGGCAGAAGCTGTAACAAGGTTAGTAATCACATATTCATGGTTCAATTAGCTTACAAACTAACCTAACCTAATCAATTGGGTATTTTTGGCATAATAACACAACCACTGACCTTCCAAACAAAACATACCTTTTTATTCTGTATCTGAATAGTTTCATTATGACCATTTCTGCCACAGCCCCCTCTCCCTCAACAACCTAACATAACTAAACCTATCCATGCCAAACCTGCCCCGTCCTACCGAACACATCCTAACTTAACATGCCAAGTTTGTTGGGGGGGAAGAGGGGGTTGGTATAGATAGTTAAGGCATATTTGCCCTGTTTTTATTCTTTATTTATTTTTATTTGTTTATTTTTTTTTTTTTATTGGGGGTGGGGGTGGGTTGGGGGGGGGGATGCTAGGCATGCCAGACTATGGACACTTTTACAAGTACTTTATGTCAAGACTATATGGGAACAGGTAGGTTTCGTGAGAATGGTAAAGTAAGATTAAAATAGTATATTTATATCATTGGTCAAACAGATTATGGTGATATAATGTTAGATTGGAATGTACTCAAGATAATGATATTAGGGTTAACGCTTTTATTTTTCTTGTTACATATTCACATATCCATGATTCAAGTAACTTGCAAACTAACCTAACCTCGTCAAATGGGTATTTTTGTATACAAACACAACCACAGAGTTTCCAAACAGGACATACTTTTTCCTACTGCTCCATGTGAATAGCATCATCATGACCATTTCTGCTGCAACCCCCACTCCCTCAACAATCTAACATAACTAAACCAACTCCTGCTAAACCTGTCCTACCTAACACGTCCTAACCTAACATGGTAGGTCCCCAAGTTTGTTAGGGTGGAAAGGGGGTTAGTATAAGAGAGTCAAGTCATATTTACCTGTTATTTTATTTATTCCTTATTTAGATTTTTTTTGGGGGGTGGGTGGGTTGGGCATGCCAGACTCTCAACACTTTTACAAATATTTTATGTTAAGACTATATCGGAATAGATAGATTTGATGAGAATGGTAAAGTAAGATTAAAATATTATTTTGATAGCATTGGTCAAACAGTTTCTGGTGATATAATGTTAGGTTAGGAGTACTCAAAAGAATGGAATTAAGGTTAATGCTTTGAATTTTTTTGTATAGCTGTATTGTGTAATATCATCCTACTTAGAGAAAAGCATTTTAGAAAAGTAGGTAATGAAAAGTAGTATTTATGGCCATGTTCATAACAACTAAAAAGTTAATGTCTTATGATGCATGTAAATAAAATACTGGTACTGATTTAGCTTTCCATCACAGGATGTATTAAATGTTATTGGAGAAGGTATGTGAATAAATAGCATGCCATAGTGAAACGATTAAGAAACTTGATTCACATTTATACCCTGACAGTGCCTTCCCTGGGAGTGGACCCCGTACGCAGGATGACTGTGAGAGGCGTTGGTACAACATACAACAAAAATCAAAGCCTCGCATTGCCAAGTGCAAGAATGAGCTGCGGCAGACTGGTAATTTTTTTAGTTGTTATGTCTTTAAATGTAAAACTTATATTAGTTAAGTTTTTTATGTGCTCACAGAATGCAGCTATACTGGCCACAATGCCTTTATTTCAGCTTAAAGTCAATAAGTTCATAGCAGTGAACTGCATATTTGATATAGAATTTTTTTTAATGTTCATCTGTCAATGACTATCAATCTATCTAAATACCTTGGTTGTCTTCCCCCAGTGAAGGGTTTTAGCCAAGACAGGCACACACTTACTCACACACTCACACTCATGTACACCACTCTCTCAGCTGCACAGCCCCTGAGGGAGTAAAAAAGGCCCTCACTGTATGGGGGATTAGCTGCACAGTTCAGACAGGGAACTTCCACACCAAGGCCTCACAGCATACACTGGTTTACCCCTGCCCCTTCATAACAATGACATTTCCCCCAGCACCTGAGTGCCCCACACGTGTGGCACCACAGATACGCAGGCGCCTGCCTATATAACTATGACATTAACTGTGGTAGATAAACTGGTGTATGACATCATAGGCTGCTCGTCTCATGTATTTGAAGGGGTACCAGAGCCATTCAGCATTGACATGATGTGCTAGGGACAGGACAGCAGCAACAGTCAAGCAGCAGTGAAATATTGACTGGCCTGTATGTTTTTGGCAAAAACTTTTATATTCTTATTAAAACAATTTATTAATCACCCTTAAATTCATATTCTTTGTAGATACACACTTTATCAGTATTGCTAGAGACCATCCCAGCACATTGTTCATTACTTGTGGAAAAGATACCATTAGCTGCTCCAGCAACAGCCACTGCTTCAATATCTGCTGGCCCTATGACACCAGCCACTGCTTCATCATCTGCTGGCCCAATGACACCTGCCACTGCTTCATCATCTGCTGGCCCAATGACACCTGCCACTGCTTCATCATCTGCTGGCCCTATGACACCAGCCACTGCTTCATCATCTGCTGGCCCAATGACACCTGCCACTGCTTCATCATCTGCTGGCCCAATGACACCTGCCACTGCTTCATCATCTGCTGGCCCTATGACACCAGCCACTGCTTCATCATCTGCTGGCCCAATGACACCAGCCACTGCTTCATCATCTGCTGGCCCAATGACACCAGCCACTGCTTCATCATCTGCTGGCCCTATGACACCTGCCACTGCTTCATCATCTGCTGGCCCAATGACACCAGCCACTGCTTCATCATCTGCTGGCCCTATGACACCTGCCACTACTTCATCATCTGCTGGCCCTATGACACCTGCCACTGCTTCATCATCTGCTGGCCCTATGACACCAGCCACTGCTTCATCATCTGCTGGCCCAATGACACCTGCCACTGCTTCATCATCTGCTGGCCCTATGACACCAGCCACTGCTTCATCATCTGCTGGCCCAATGACACCTGCCACTGCTTCATCATCTGCTGGCCCTATGACACCTGCCACTGCTTCATCATCTGCTGGCCCTATGACACCAGCCACTGCTTCATCATCTGCTGGCCCTATGACACCTGCCACTGTTTCATCATCTGCTGGCCCTATGACACCAGCCACTGTTTCATCATCTGCTGGCCCAATGACACCAGCCACTGCTTCAATATCTGCTGGCCCTATGACACCAGCCACTGCTTCATCATCTGCTGGCCCAATGACACCAGCCACTGCTTCATCATCTGCTGGCCCTATGACACCAGCCACTGTTTCATCATCTGCTGGCCCTATGACACCAGCCACTGTTTCATCATCTGCTGGCCCTATGACACCAGCCACTGCTTCATCATCTGCTGGCCCAATGACACCTGCCACTGCTTCATCATCTGCTGGCCCTATGACACCAGCCACTGCTTCATCATCTGCTGGCCCAATGACACCTGCCACTGCAAGGGATGACAATGAAGCTGCTCCACCAGTCACCACCTACTTCATCGGAGTTAAGAGATGCCTTTCATAGGGCAGCAGTATAATTTTTTGATGCTGGGGCTGAATATTACTGCCTCAAGGCTATGATTTTGTCACTTTTTTTTTTATTACTGAGGAGGTTAGGGTGGAAGGGGTGAAAAATAATCTCTGCTGTTTTTCGACAGAAATGGTTAGCAAATTCATTCAAAGCACAAAATTTACCAGAAAAAAAATTGTGTGCCATTGTGAGTGGGTTCACTTGAGATTGGGCTCCAATACGCCTCCGTGGTCTAGTGGTCAGCATGCCTGGCTTCTACGCGGGCCCGGGTTCGAATCCCGGCCCGGGCAGTCGGCGTGCAGCTCACCCAGCTGATCATCCTCACTCTCGGGCTGGTCGATAATTGACTACCTGGGGAAACTGTGGTAACCTGGATGTCACACTGGCCCTGTGTCCCGGGGTAATGGGCTCCCTCCCACCACAGGCTCAAGGGCCAATGTTACGGAGATGAGCACCGAGGCCACGCGCTGCTACAGCGTATGCCCCAACTTTACCTTTACCTTTATTGGCTCGACTGACAGACATGGCTTTGTATGTCGAAGGTCACTGGTTCAATCCCCACAGCCAGCACTCTCTAACTTGGATTTTTCCGAGTTCCCTAGAGCCTTGATTAATTTATCGGTGTTAAATGAGGAGATTTTCACCGGTACCCAGTCTTGGGTGTTACAAGATACGTTGTTACAATCAGGGGCGTCATATGGACTTCAAAAGTGGGAGGGACATTAGGGCAGACATTTACATATATATATATATATATATATATATATATATATATATATATATATATATATATATATATATATATATATATATATATATTTATTTACCATCATTAGCTTATAACACCTTTAGGCACCGATCATATTTGCATTTTATGTAGTCTGTGATGCAGGCAGGATATTCATTAGCACCTAATTAGACTCATGCTGCTCTCCAGTGCTCTCTGATCCACTCACAATCAAAGATGTAGTATACCTATATGGTAGCATTGAGTAATCTTAGGTCACTTGGTAAAGTGTTCACCTAAGTCCGACCCAAGCTGACAACATAAACCTAAGCGTGTTTGCAAGCTGAGTGCTTAGAATATTGGCATAATAATAAAAGATGCTGAAAACTGGATTCCACTACTTTACTGAATATATGAATAATTATATAATGAATTTGTAATGGAGCCAAGATAAAAAAAGCTATGTTTTCAGCGGTCATACCATGATCTCATGAAAATAAATAGGTTGACATATATAATTAATTACTACGTAATTTGGTATGATGACCATTGCACGTTAATACCATAGCTTTGCTAGCATTGAGTAATCTTAGGTCACTTTGTAAAGTGTTCACATAAGTCCGACCCAAGCTGACAACATAAACCTAAGCATGTTTGCAAGCTGAGTGCTTAATTGCATAATAATAAAAGATGCTGAAAACTAGATTCCACTAATAGAGTAATTATATACTGAGTTTGTAATAGAGCCAAGATAAAAAAGCTATGTTTTTCAGTGGTCATACCATGATCTCATGAAAATAAATAGGTTGACATATATAATTAATTACTACGTATTTTGTTATGATGACTATTGCACATTAATACCATAGCTTTGAATCCAATGATGAATATCTTCAAGCAAGACACAAATAGCAACAGATTGGTCACCAATTCACTCAGTAAACACAATACTCCAGAAAAGTATACACTGAATTCACAATAAAGTTGTTTTTCCACTTGGAACTTTGTAAACAGAAACCAAGTAACCTCGTTTTACTTCACTCATAAGTCATGATGTTCACGATGTGGTCACCTCGACCTTTCGTTCCTCCTCCCACACACTGGCAGACGTCTCTAACAAGCTTTCTTACCACCATTATCTCAATACGAATAACCGGCAGGAGTAATTTGTTTTCTAACTTGATTTTAAAGCAACAATAATTATAAATCATATTCTAAATGACATTTTAATGAAATTTTCATGTCATCTTTTTCATTTGCATGTGTGTACCTTTCTGCTACAAATAAAAGTTTTTTTCCCATGTTTTGTTTTCCTTAACTCAAATATTTCACATTTTAATCAATAACAAAGGCATCAAACACTAATTGTATGTTCAAGCTGTTTTTTTTTTTTTCTGTTGACAAACTACGTCGTTTTCCTTTGGTGCCATTATTTTCACATGGGTGCAGTCTATTAATCCCACAACACTGGCAAGTTGGTAGAATTCTGTTTGCTTTTCATGGATCTCCACCCTATCAAGGGGAGACTGGATAAACCTCCCGACTACCTACGGGGCACTGAGGGCGACCAGAGTTTCCGCAATCACCCTGCTTACACTACTCTGGCTTACCCCAAACTCATCACTTGAACACTGCAGCATTTTTCCTGTAGCCAAGTATCTTTAAGTCAAAATCACTTTCAACCCCGGGGTGAGGAAATGCTCCCTTTGAACTGGATCTTGTAGCTCTCTTCTCACCAAATCAGTCACATACTCCATTCCTGCAAGGTCTAATATGTATGTCTTGACAAGTTCACCATCGTTATACAGTTCCAAAGCGTCCTATCAAACTCTAAATTGCGGAGGCGGGCTGGGCGAGGAAGTCCGGCGGTCATGTTGATATGGGTCTGGGTCTGGGATTCACTATTAACTTTACTATTAAGTGTTTAGAAGTCCTCGCCAGCACTCCCAAGTTAATACCAAAGTTAATAGTAGGTATTAGGCTAATAGTTGTTGAGGATACACTTTGCGAGTGAAGTTAATACTAAAGTCGAAAGTTAATACCAAGTTTAGTATTAATAGTTGTCGAGGATACGGGTCCTGGTGTATGTTCTTCCTATGTGTTCCTATGTATTCCTCCTCCTCTTCCTCTTCCTCTTCCTCTTCCTCCAGCTCCACCCCCACCTCCGCCTATTCCTCCTTCTCCTTTTTCTTCTTCTTTTTCTTCCTTCTCCTGATCCTCCACCTCCTCCTCCTAATGAACCACACAGCACACCATTAACACTTACCCACATCCGCTGCCTCCACACCCTCACACCTTGTATCACTCACCTGGAAAGACAAATGACAGGTGATTAAAACGTGTTATAACATGTTTTATCTCCTTCTAAAGTACGTTATTACGAGAGATGGGAGCACCAATAATAATATACACATAACCATAGACACAATACATAATACATACATGATACATAATCTTATAACTATAATTAACCATACACCTGTCAGGTGTGTGTGTGTGTGTGTGTGTGTGTGTGTGTGTGTGTGTGTGTGTGTGTGTGTGTGTGTTCTTTTTCCTTCCCTCCCTCCTTCCTTCCTTCCTTCCTTCCTTCCTTCCCTCCTTCCTCCTCCTCCTCCTCCTTCTGAACAAGCTCAGCAATGCTGATCACTCCAAACTCTTCACGCCACAAAGAAACCTGAGGACAAGAAACAACGGAAAAACAATTCAAGCAAAGCGATGCAATACCGACATCAGCAGGAGTTATTTCTCGAATAGAGTTGTTCGCCACTGGAACAGCCTTCCTGTATAAGTAGTTAGCGCAGAGACAATCAACTCCTTCAAGAAACGCATTGATCGCCACTTTGCTGCATCGGGGGTGAACTGAACGTATCCAAGAGTAGGTACACAAGTGCTTTAATCCTTCCCTACAAGCCACTCCTACGGCTAACGGATTGATTAAATCACTGAAAGCAGGCAGCCTTCAAATGAGCCAACAGGCTTTCTGCTGCCTGCTAGTCCATGTTTCCATGTTTCCTCATTCTTTTCATTTTTCCTTTTCTTTTCTTTTCTTCTTCTTCTTCTTCTTCTTCTTCTTCTTCTTCTTCTTCTTCTTCTTCTTCCTCCTCCTCCTCCTCTCGTGTGAACTTGTCGAGAGTAAGGTAAGGTGTGTGTCTCCACGTCGGGAACTTGTTCAGGCTAAGTTCCGCCGCTGTGAACCTGTAAGCTGACTTGTCGGGAGTTATTCTGAACAAGCCGGGTGACAGACTCCGACCCCCCGACAAGATGCGAACACGATTAGAACATTTCCCGAACATCACGCGTGCCTGGCTTCTGGTGCGTGTGTGTGTGTGTGTGTGTGTGTGTGTGTGTGTGTGTGTGTGTGTGTGTGTGTGTGTGTGTATCATTAACCTGGTTTGGTACACTTTACTACAAAATCCATACACCTTTTTTTTTTTTTACAACAAAGGATACAGCTCAAAGGCGCACAAAAAAGAAATCAATAATAAAAAAAAGCCCGCTACTCGCTGCTCCCCCCCCAAAAAATCAAGAAGAGGTGGCCGAAAGAGAGGTCAATTTCGGGAGGAGAGGTGTCCTGATACCCTCCTCTTGAAAGAGATCAAGTCATAGGCAGGAGGAAATACAGATGAAGGAAGATTGTTCCAGAGTTTACCAGCGTGAGGGATGAAAGAGTGAAGATGCTGGTTAGCTCTTGCATAAGGGGTTTGGACAGTATAGGGATGAGCATGAATAGAAAGTCTTGTGCAGCGGGGCCGCGGGAGGGGGGGGAGGCATGCAGTTAGCAAGTTCAGAAGAGCATTCAGTGTTGGAATATCGATAGAAGATAGAAAGAGAGGCAACATCGCGGTGGAATTTAAGAGGTAGAAGACAATCGGTAGAAGGAGGAGAGCTGATGAGACGAAGAGCCTTAGACTCCATTCTGTCCAGAAGAGCTGTGTGAGTGGAGCCCCCCCACACGTGAGATGCATACTCCATACGAGGGCGGACAAGGCCCCTGTATATGGATAGCAACTGCGCGGGGGAGAAGAACTGGCGTAGACGATACAGAACGCCCAAACTCGAGGAAGCTGATTTAGTGAGAGAGGAGATATGAAGTTTCCAGTTGAGATTTTGAGTTAGGGATAGACCGAGGATGTTTAGTGTTGAAGAAGTTGGCAGCTGAGTGTTGTCGAAGAACAGGGGATAGGTGTTTGGAAGATTGTGTCGAGTTGATAGGTGGAGAAATTGAGTTTTTGAGGCATTGAAGGACACAAGGTTCCTTCTGCCCCAATCGGAAATGATTGCAAGGTCTGGGGTTAAGCGTTCTTCAGCCTCCACTCTGGAGTCGTGTACTTCCTGTTGTGATGGTCTTCTATTGAAAGAAGTTGAATAATGCAGAGTGGAGTCGTCGGCGTATGAGTGGACAGGACAGTTTGTTATGGAAAGAAGATCATTCATGAATAACAAGAAGAGAGTGGGTGATAGGACAGAGCCCTGTGGAACGCCACTGTTGATAGGTTTAGGGAAAGAGCAGTGACCGTCTACCACCGCAGAGATAGAACGGACGGAAAGGAAACTGAAGATAAAGGAACAGAGAGAGGGATAGAATCCGAAAGAGGGCAGTTTAGAAAGTAAAGACTGGTGCCAGACTCTATCGAAGGCTTTCGATATGTCTAGCGCAACAGAGAAAGTTTCACCGAAACGGCTAAGAGAGGATGACCAAGAGTCAGTTGAGAGAGCAAGAAGATCGCCAGTAGAACGCCCCTTGCGGAATCCATACTGGCGATCAGATAGAAGGTTAGAAGTGGAAAGGTGCTTTTGAATCTTCCGGTTAAGGATTGATTCAAAAGCTTTAAATAGACAGAAAATTAAAGCTATAGGGCGGTAGTTTGAGGGATTGGAACGGTCACCCTTCTTAGGCACAGGCTGTACAAAGGCATACTTCCAGCAGGAAGGAAAGGTAGATGTTGATAGGCAGAGACGAAAGAGTTTGACCAGGCAGGGTGCTGCCCCTTGAACTTCACACACACACACACACACACACACACACACACACACACACACACACACACACACACACACACACACACACACACAGCAGGGTGGCGCCAACTCCACCTCGGCCGCCAGATATCACCGCTAGATGGAGACACAGGACCATATTTTAAAACACATACTTGACAAGGCTTTCGTAGGAGCTTAGGCCATTTCCAGGGGTAGTTTTATGTCCCTGGCGGTAGTTTGACCCATCTTCTGTACCGTGAACTTAAAAACACTTATTAGAACCCGATAGATCTTCTCTCTGACCATTGGAAATTGTTGATGTGAGAGGAGGAAGCGTCTGATAGCACCGACCACAGACCCGGCCGCCAGATAGAGACACAGCCACGGTCGCCACATCAAGGGGGGAAAGTGTCGCCGCCTGTCACATAAAGGGACGTAAAAACCGGAGCCACGAATTACACTCGCTGGTCACAGGGCGCGGCTATCTAGTTTTACTTGGAGTTGGAAATCGAGTCACAGATGAAACGTCCATTTAATACGGGGAATAAGAAGCGTTTTGGGGCTGTATGTGTTTCTTGATCGTGGGCCATTCCTTTCCTCCTCATAAATCTACGATAAAAATTAATAAACCTTAGAATTTGAAATCATGCTCCTATTGTTCTTTTAGTCCTTATCTCTTTACTGTATAAGAGGACGTCAATTTACTACTATATATTAAAGACTAATTGAAATTCCATGTACGAATATCTTGATTCTTGATGAAAAAATATTAAACCTCTGAATTCTAGATCATGGCAAGGCTTTCTTTTATCTTTTTCTTCGTAGCTTTTAAACGTCAATTTACTGCTATAAGTTAGGATTTCTTGTTCTGTATGCCGTCTGTTCCGTTTCATTCCGTTCCTCTTGATAAATCCACGATGAAAAAATTACTAAACCTCAGAGTTCGAAATGATGTTCCTCTTTTTTAGTCCTGCCTTCTTTACTCTAATAAACGACGTCAATTTACTACTATTAATTAAGGGTTTCTTGTTTTCTATATTTCCTGTCCTGTTTCACTCCGCTCCTCTTCATAATCCACGATGAGAATTTTAAACCCATGACTATGAATCTGCGGGCCTGGGTTTGAATCCCGGCCTGGACTGTCAGCGTGCAGCCCACCCAGCTGTTCATGCTCCTTTCGGGTTGGTCGATAAATGTTACCTGGGGACCCTCTGGGAAGGTAAACTGTGGTAACCTGGATGTCACACTGGCCCTGGGTCGGGTTACTGGTTCTCTCCCCCCACACGCTCAAAGGGCCAACGGGACGCAGATGAGCACCGCCGCCACGCGTAGCTGTAGCGTATGCTCCCAACTTTACCTTACCAACACTTATTAGCCGCCCGCTGCGAGGCTGCCTCCCGGCAGCCGTTATTACTTAGTCCGCTACACGCAGCACACCGCCGGCCCGGCATAACACACAGCGAAACTAAGTGGCTTATGGCGATTGTACTTTCGCTTCTACCTTCCCCGGGCACGGCAAGGAGGAAGGATTATGGTGCGGCCTTTCTTGCGTAGGATCCAACAACAACAACAAAAATCAACTAGTACAAAAGAAAAATACATAAAAAAATAGAAGAAAAGAAAAGAAGAGAAGAAGAAAATAAATGGAATAAAAATAAAGTAAATAAATAAAATAAAAAATAAAATAAAAATAGAATATAGGACAATAAAAAAATATAAAAAAATACACAAATAAAACCAAATAAAAGTAGACACTAAAAACAATAACAAAAGAAAAAAATATATAAATAAACAGATAGATAAAATAAGATAAACAAACTGTCGTAACATGATACTTGCTGTTTCAATGTTTCTTTTTATAATACTCCCGAGCGGGGATTTGCAGCGCCTTCACACGTGTCCTCGTCTCGCCTATGGACGCGTCTTTAGGGAGTTTTACCTTTTAAGAAGTATCAGTTCGCGTCTTTTATAAGCTGTTTTTCAACGCGTGTTAAGATGCGAGGCAAAGTTAGTTCATTATAATAAAACCTGCACACACACACACACACACACACACACACACACACACACACACACACACACACACACACACACAAAGACAGACAGGTAGATACATACAACAACAACAACAACAACAACAACTCCCTTGACCACCAAAGTCCCACAGTCTGTTAGTTAAAGTTACCGTCCGGGCTACTGAGTACAGCCCGGCGATGGGTTGGAGTGTCCCCCGCGCCGACACCCCGACCCATCAACCCCCGGGTGGCCGTAAACAAATTAAGAGTGCAGCGCAGCGGGCTGCCCCTAAAGTGATCCCAATGTGTCCGCGCGTGCATTAGGTTTTCCCTCACTGGCCCATTATTCTCTTAAACATTTGGTAAGACTTTTCTTGAGGATCTGTTAGCATTTCCATGTGTAGTTTTATGAGCCGAGTGTTAGTTTGACAAGGCTTCTGCACCATTAACGCTAAAACACTCATGAGAACCCGACCAATGAAAAACCTAAAGTGCTCCCAAGGTGTCCGCGCTGGCATAAGGCTGTCCCTCACTGGCCATAATCTTAAACGTTGCGGGCTTTAAACACACATATAAGATAAGGTTTTTGTAGAGGTTGTGTTAGTATTTCCATGGGTAGTTTTATGAGCCTACTGATAGTTTGACAAGGCTTTGCACCATGGGGAGGCTGTGGCTGAGTGGTCAGCGTTCGGGCGCGGGGTCCAGGAGGACGAAAGTTTGTCACGCCCGCTGCTACAACCAAGCTGGCAATTTTACAGTCATCGCCGAGTGGCCTAAGACTACCCACATGCTGTCCTGAAGGCCGCCTATCAACCCGGACTCTAGATTCTCTCTAAAAGAGACTCAAAGATAAGCTCGTGGGTGGCAGCAAGAGCCAAGCAAGATGGCGCAACTATAAACACTTCCCTGCGTCATTACGGACTGGGGAAGACCACCATGGCCCACCAAGAAAGCTTACTGGTGCCATAGGCATAACGGAAAAAAAAAAATTTAAAACACTTATGAAAACCCAAGTAATCTCCTCTGTGTCCTCTGGAGATAGTTGCTGTGAGAGCCGAAAGCGACTAAAAATACGAGCCACTTGGCCTTTGGAAGCAAATGATGTTTAAAGCCGAAAGTGTCTGACAATACGTTTCTCATCCGCGCCCTCTAGACACATACACAGAAAACACAAGAGAATATGAAGGAAAAGAAAAAAAACTCAAGAAACACCGCCACTCCGAGCACAAGGAGGCAAAAGGTGCGTGTGATGGACGGTCCAACAGGTTACGAGACCAAGGATTCCTCATTCAAGGATAGGATGTGACACGGCGCGTAAGTATTCTCCATGATGACAAGTTCAGTGTAGCTTGCAGGGCTGTGTGTGTGTGTGTGTGTGTGTGTGTGTGTGTGTGTGTGTGTGTGTGTGTGTGTGTGTGTGAATAGAATAGAATAGAATAGAATGCATATATTGCTCAGCCTTTTACAAAAAAAAAAGTATGGAGCACAGCCCCTGTATAACAAGTTATATCATTAATTCTTTATTTAAACAGCCTCAGAACTAATTTAATAAACTGAGCCAAATTGCTTAGCATGTGCACATTTTTGCATTGCATCATTTTAACATATTTTCTGTGATTTGGATTTACTCTGTAGTGCTCTGGTATGTACTTGTTTCTCAGCTGTATAACATCTTGATTTTCACATTTAAACAGAACGTGATATTCATCCCCTATTTGTTCACCATTACATTTATCACAATACCGTTCTTCTCTTCTAATAATTATCACGGCACCTACCACTAACAACTGGTAATCGGTTATTTCCTGTGCGAAACTTACTTATATTAATACGGTTTGTTTTACTTAGTTTAACAAGGCAATCCTTAATCTCATAAATTTCTTTATACATACAGTAACTACTACATATGCCTTTTGTCGTTATATTCCTATACGAAGTTGATATGCATAAATCTTTCAACCTCTGCTCAACAGTCTTCCTAAACCACTTAACATTGTTGATGGTTTGTGACTGCCATACACCTGACAGACCACATTCAATACATATACGTCTTATACAGTCCAACCATGGCGATATAAGAGTACCAGACATATGTAAGTGCAATAAACATGTGTACATAACATAACTCGGCTTAGTATTTTTTCCCGTAATTAACCTTGACCAATAATTTATCATCCTGCATTTTATACATATTTCCAGTGGATACATTCCTGATTCCCCATATACAATGTCCGTACTTGTATACCTATGTACATACATTACATATTTAAGATGCCTCGTCTTTTTTATTCTTTTTTTTTACAACAAAGGAGGCAGCTCAAGGGCACACAAAAAAAGAAAACAATAATAAAAAAAAGCCCGCTACTCGCTGCTCCTAAAAAAGAAACAAAAGAGGTGGCCGAAAGCAAGATCAAAATACGGTAGGAGAGGTGTCCTGATACCTTGATCTGTAAAGATTCCAGTTCCCTTATAATGTCATAACCCCATATTTCGCAAGCGTAAGTCGCAACTGTCACCACCATACTACTGTACATTTATAATTGTATATCAAATGGCAAATCATATTTTCGAGAAGTCCCAATCAGTGGATACATGGCCTTAGTTGCGTGGTCTTTAAGTTCTAGTTGCCCTTTCCTAAACCGTCCATTATAGCTGAACAATATACCCAGGTGTTTATATTCTCTTACTACCTCTATTTCCTTCTCACCAACCTTGAAATTGTACTTACTGGTTACAACTCTACCCCTACTGAGAATTACTATTTCAGTTTTACTACAATTTACCTTTAATTTCCACTCTAAACAATACCTGTGAAGTGATACTAAAGCTACCTTCATGTTTTGCTCGCTATCACACAAAATAACAGTATCATCTGCGTACATAATCACCAATAATCTGAGATACGTGTTTACAAGGTCATTGAAATTAAGATAGCTACAATTATACTCTATAAGTTTTCCCTGCAGGTCATTAACATAGAAAGCGAATAACAATGGTGATAGGTTTCCACCTTGCCTCACTCCCATATTGCAAGTAAATGTTTCAGACAACTGTTGGCCAACCATTGCACATGACTTGACATTAAAATACATACTACGAATAACATTTAGTATCTTACCATTAACACTATATTTACAAGTTTAAACCATAGACCTTCCCTCCATACCATATCAAAAGCCTTTTTATAGTCAATAAATAAACAAAATAATTTCATCATTTTCCACTGAAACAAGTCAACAACGCACTTGAGTAAAAAGATATGATCCAGTGTGGAATATTCCTCACGAAAGCCTGCTTGTGTTTCATTGATGATGTTTTGATCGTCGGAATACTGTTTGAGACTGTCGTTAAGAATGGACGTAAACAATTTCCCCATACAGCTTAAAAGGGTAATACTTCGGTAGTTATTTGCATCATTAACGTCTCCCTTGTTTTTATAAAGAGGTATTATAACGCCAGTGAGCCACTCCGATGGAAAGACACCTGTGTCAAGGATCTTATTGAATAGTTCGACATATAAAGGGCAGAGTAAGTCTTGTGTACATTTTATATATTCATTAATGATGTTGTCACTACCAGGAGACTTGCCGTTTTTCAGTTTACCAATACAACAATTTATTTCAGCATGTGTTATAGGGTTGTTAAGTGCGGGCGAGTCAGCGTCACTGTTAGTTTCCTAATCAATTATCTCGTTTGCATTACTATCGTCGTCCTCTGTGTAGAGCATTTTAAAGTGGTCATAAAATTTCTCGAGTGGTGTGTGATTATTTTTCTCTACTTTGCTCTTTTTTATAATCTTCCAGTATGCCTTTGCGTCTTTAGTTTTGTTTGCTCTTAATTGCTGAAGTATATTACTATTACCTTTATTCCTTACCCTCTTTAGTTCTCTTTTATAATTTCTACCTTTTTAATCATAGCTGTATACGTAACAGTATTCTTTTGTCTGTTATATTTATTCTTAGCCTTGTGATACTCTTTCCTGCTGTTGTAGCATTGTTTGTCATACCCTCCCATATTTACATTATTGCTCTTCTTTATATATTTTTTACTAAACTGTGGAAAAACTTTCAATGCAGGGTCAATGAAGACACGCTTTAACTGATCATTTACATCATCAACTGATAATTTGGCAAAATTCATTATAAGTTCATTCACCTTACTCTTATCAATATTTTTCTCATACTCAATTTTCCGTTCATTTCTCCATCTGCCTGGCCTCAAACAAACTGCTTCACTCGTTTTATTGCCAGTCTCGCGCGCTTTGCTTCCCACACCTAAAAATTCCAAACAAATATGCAAACCACGATGAACATCTGAATATAATGGTTCAAAGTCTAACAGCCGAAAACTCTTAACAAATCGGACAACATTCCAAGTACCAATAACATAGTCTATGACTGTATTGTAAGTGGTAGTAAACTTACCAATACCACGGTCTTCACCCATTCTCCCATTAAAGATAATTATTGCATTGTTATTCTTACAAATTTCTATCATTTTTTTACCATAAGAATTTCTATCAGGGGTGTTGTCTTGATTACATCTGTTCTCTGAAAAGCCTGCCTTTCTTAAAATATCACAAATATCTTCTATTGGAGAAATATATTCATTAGTATCATTCACTAATTCATTACCGTCACTCACTGAGGCAATGTCAGAGAAAGTGGCGGTATGAGCATTGAAATCACCACTAACAATATGATATCCATCATTGTTTGACAAGAAAAGATTATCCAACTGTTGTAACCCGTAATCCGGGTCACACAGGGGAGACGACACACTGTTTGTACTAGTGACACTTGACTTAAAATTCTGGTACTTTAGGAGTATTTAAAGGAGTTCGTAAATGGGGTGATGAAACGGTGTCGCCTTTCTTATATGTATTTTATTCTACCTTAATACTACTTAATATTACAAAGGGTAAAAATATTGTTTAAACCAGCGACTGGCTTACTAGACTCAATGAGTCTTCAGGTTTTCTTTCACTATTGGTTACTGACGTTAACACTGGTATAATATTGAGTAAAAACTCACACAATAAAGTATCATAGAAATATAATCCTAAGTAAAACTAAGATAATAGAACACAATAGATATGTTAGATACGCTTTCCTCTATGGTACCACATTACTCCATACTCACAGTAGCAAAGATGAATGTTCTACCCATGTTGTCTAGGGAAGGACAACTGAGTGTCCAGCAACGAACAGAGTGCTGGTTGATCTGATCCCTAGCCTGAATAAATGCTTCTTATATAGGCATGACATACATACAGACATCACGAGGGTAATACGTCAGGCGTGTGAGTCATACATCAAACTCACACCAAGCTCATACAATAATCTACCTAACCGACATGTGTAATAAGGTCGATTTTAATCCTTAGTGTAGCTGTCACGCGGTGACGCAGCTTTGTTTTCATAACATTTTGTTCCGCGGTTGATCGTGTTTTGGCCGCGGTTGATTGTGTTTTGGCCGCGGTTGATTGTGTTTTGGCTTAGAGAGATAAGCGGGTGCGTTAATGGGCAATTGCAATTGTGTATAGGTTGGTAAATGAACAGTGTGTGTGGGGACAATCATGTCTTGGAGTCCGTGTGGATACCGCTGTTGTCATCGGAAAATATTGCCGGAGAAGATGATGACACTGGAGCGAGTGGTGTCGCAGCCCTCGGGGCACCACACAACTCATCGAAATTTTCAGGTTTACCATACCGCGAGTGGCTGGGTGGAATATACGCACAAGTAATTAACAGGTCATTTTCTAGTCCCACACTCCTTCCATTCACACAAATACTCAATAAAGCCTCATAATCTCCCTGAACTTTTTTCCACACAAATTTTACATCATTTTTTTACAGCAATTAGTAGATCCCCTGACTTAAATCTGCTTAAAGCATATCTGTTCTTATAGACAATGTCATACCCAATTTCTTTCATTTTAATACTTACATTGTTCATATCTGCATCATCACACTTAAGTCTCAGACATACAAATAACATCATAATATTTAAGAAGCCCAGTAAACTCGTCCACAAATAATTTTGATTTTAGGCCACATACATTAAGTGATAATAAATTAATTGTACATAAATTTTGTGCTACAGTTTCAGGTATGGGTGGTGTGTCTGTGTGAGTGTAGTCTGTGTGGATGAATCAGTGTGCGTACCCGCTGTTGTCTGTACGTGCTTCGTACTGTGTGCAGCTTGTGTGGGTACGGTGTCATCTATAGTACTGGGAGTAGTAACAACTTTATACTCAGAATTGCGTAGGTCATCTTGGATGTGCTGCACTCCAACTCGACCCTACTTGATTATATGATCTAGTTTGAGCCTCTTCCAATCTGGAGAAGTTATCCCCACCTTGCCAAGCTCATCAGGAGTAGTTATTTCAACTGGTCTGTCCCTCTCCGCCATCCATGCTAGAATCCTCCCATCTCTAGTGGTTACATTACTTACTGCAGCCTGTTCCTTAACTGTTTTGAGCATGGTGGCCCTCAAAGGTGTTAAATCCTCGTTGATGAATATTTTCTTCTGTTTCTTTCTCAGCTCCTCCTTGTTACTTAGCACTGCGTTGCGTTTCTTACGAAGGCAAAATCACATTATCACAGGCCTACCTCCCTCACCTGCTTTCCCCAAGCGATGCGCCATGGAGATGTCATTGGCCTCGAGCTTAACTCCTACATCCGCAGTCACCTCCATCACTTTAGCCTGTAGGATGTCCTCGTCCTCCTCTGGGTCATCTTCTAATCCAAATATCCGCAAGTTGTCTCTCCTCGTATACTGTTCTAGCCGGTCACAGGCGTAGCGTTGTAGCAAGTTAATCCTTTGTGTCTCAGTAGATGTACTCAGTAATTTTTCTCTGAAATCCTTTATTACTGTAGACACGGCAGTAGACACAGCAACAGATATGATATTCGCGATGCCTGGCAGGACCGCGGCAACCACATCCTTCACTGTTTTGGTCCCCTTGATGGATTCAGGAGTCAGGCTCTCGAGCTCGGCGTCCACTTTTTCCTTAACGAGCTGTTCCAAGTCCTTGTTTAGGTGCTGCTGAGCCATTTCACTTCTTACTTGGGCTGCAAAAGCTGCTTTCACTTTGTACACATGCCACTTTTGCAGTTCATTTGTGATTGTAAAAGTCCCTTGTAGAATGAGTGTGGACTCTGCATTGTGTATGTAGTGCTGGAAAATTGCTTTGGCTAGGAACTGTCTCAGGCACGTCCTGTCGGTGCCGCTACTGCTGTGTGTGTGTGTGTGTGTGTGTGTGTGTAAATTTAGTGGTCGGCATTACTTACTATCTTAAACACACACACACACACACACACACACACACACACTAAAATCCTGCATTCAACAACTAAGTGAACACACACACACACACACACACACACACACACACACACACACACACACACACTAAAATCCTGCATTCAACAACTAAGTAAACACACACACACACACACACACACACACACACACACACACACACACACACACAGCGACAGGGACAATATCGGATAATGTTTTGTGCGATCGGAGAGGAATTACATCACACGAATATAGCAGCGTTGAGTTTCATGACCAAATTCTCACACAGGAAGAGGAGGAGGAGGAGGAGGAGAATGCCGACGAGGAGGAGGAGGAGGAGGATATGGAAGTGAGGAAAGAGAGTGAAGAGATGGAAAACGATAAGAGGGATGGGGAGAAGAGAATAACGAGAGGGAAATGGGTTTAGGGATTATATCAAGGGAGGAGCAGAGCGGAGGACGCGAGGAAGAGGCGAGCTTGCCACACGCACAAGGAAAAAATGGAAAAATGAACCAGCCATATTTTCATCCATGCTTTCATACACCAAACATAACTATACATACCAACTTTTTCGTGTCAATCATATCATATACATACGACAATAATGATATACTTTTGAACGGATATTTTTTGTACTTGTATATAACATCAACGTACACCAATATTTGTACTAAGATACATATATACCAATACAGAAGACAGTAGCCCTGTAGATCTTTGAATGAGTAAAAGGTAAGAAAAGTGGATGGTAGATAACTTCATATGTATGTCTCTCTCTCTCTCTCTCTCTCTCTCTCTCTCTCTCTCTCTCTCTCTCTCTCTCTCTCTCTCTCTCTCTCTCTCTCTCTCTCTCTCTCTCTCTCTCTCTCTCTCTCTCTCTCTCTCTATCTATCGAGAGAGAGAGAGAGAGAGAGAGAGAGAGAGAGAGATAATATCATCATTAAGACATACTCATCATTTATTATCATTTATCATTCAGCGTGTCTCCATACGTATCAATTATGCATCTCCTATCTCCTTATGACTACGAGAATACTCCGGCACTAACATGGATTTTAGGACAGTGCGGCGAAAGATGGAACGGATCAAGCCACCACTGTAACCTATCCTAACCTCGTCACTTTGCATCTCCCTCTATCAACCACGCACGAGCATACCCTTACACAACGTATACTTTTGGGTGAGTGCAACCTAAGGAGGATCGGATCGAAACACCATCGAAGCCAAACTAATCATCATCACTCCACGTCTCCCTCTACCTGCCTTTTTAACGTGGCAGAAGGTGAGGCAATCACGGCGGCCCAGCGAGAGAGGGAGACTGGTGATACTTTAATTGGAAGACTGTGCCGGTGTGTGGTGCTGGGATGGCGATGAATATAGGCGTCGCTATGTATAGGGAGTGGATGGTCATGATAGATTAAGGAGGGATATTAGAACTCTCTTACTCTGTGGATGAATGAAGAGAGGAAGGAAGGAAAGAAGGAAGAAGGAAGGAAGGAAGGAAGCAAGGGGAATTAGAACGCTTTTACTCAATGAATGAATGAAGAGAGGAAGGAAGGAAAGAAGGAAGAAGGAAGAAGGAAGGAAGGAAGGAAGCAAGGGGAATCAGAACTCTCTTACTCTATGAATGAATGAAGAGAGGAAGGAAGGAAAGAAGGAAGAAGGAAGGAAGGAAGGAAGGAAGCAAGGGGAATCAAAACTCTCTTACTCTATGAATGAATGAGTAGTGAATGTAGAGAGAGAGAGAGAAAACACGAAAAGATGTAAGCATTTGAATATAAACTGCCAGGGCGTGCCAGGATGATGCTGTATGAAGGCGTTGTTATGTATGGAGTGGATGGCCATGCTGGATTACGGAGGGAAGACATACTTATATTACTCCATGAATGAACGAGGGGGAAGGAAAGAAGAAAGAAAGGCAGACAGAAGAAAAAAAGATGTACGCATTTACTTATAAACTGTAAGAAAGCGAGCTCAGAACTATTAGTCAATATATGAAGGAAGGAATGTAGGAAGGAATAGGGATGGAAAAATTAAAGAAGGAAAGAGAAAGAAAGAAAGAAAAATATGTAGGTACGTCTATATCTAAGAAGTATAAAACCAAAATCAGACCTCTCAATCCACAAATCAATGAATGAAAGAATGAGGAAGGAAAAAAGGAAGAAAAGAGGAAGAAATAAAAAAAGAAATACGCATTAACCCATAAACTTTAAAAAGCGAAATCAGACCTCACATAATCCATATACAAAAGAATGAAGGAATAAATGAACATATAAGTAAAGGATGATGAAAGAAAAAAGGGAAAGAAAAGTGATGAATGAAGAAATAAAGAAGGGAAAGAAATTGAAGAAAGAAAAAGACGATGACGAAGAGGATAAGAGAAGGGAAAAGTAGAAAAAAACATAGGAATTTACCTACAAAATCTCAGAACCCCCAAAAACATGAATAACCAAAAACAGGCAAGGAAAAAACTCACAAAACAAAAGAATAACGGGACTGAGTGAACAGATAAATGAAGGACAGAAGGGAAAGAGAAGGATATAACTGGTGAATGAAAAAAAAAAAAGAGACGGCAAAGAAAAGGGGGAAGAAGGGGAAGAAAGCTAAAAAAAAGACATACGAATTTATATATAAAACATCACACCCCAAAAAACTGACTGAAAGGAAAAGGAAGAAACAAGCAGAATAAAAGAAGAGAAAAACGGAACTGTATTTCATTTTTATTATTTTTTTTATTATTTTTTGTGTGTGTCTGTAAGGGAAACACAAGCCACAAATTTAATCTGCAAGATCAGCAAACCAAATTCTTACTTCCGGGGGTGCGGCGCGGCGCCATACATATACATTAACTTTCTTCTCGCCTCCCAACCTGATGCGAGACTCCTGCGCTTCGAGGTGAGGGAAGACCAAGGGAAGGTGTGATAAAAGGTCTACCAAAACAAAATCCAGCCACGTTATTTGTATTTGGGAGTAAGAAAAGATAATAAGTTTTTGGTCCATATTCCGACCTTCTGAATCTGTCTCGAGGTGAGGGAAGACCAAGGGAAGGTATATTGAAAGGTCTAAGAAAACATAATCCAGTCACGTTATCTATCTAGTTGGAAGCAAAGCGAAACAGAATATGTTTTTAGGCCAGTATTCCAACCTGATATGATCCTTCTGCTTGTGTCCCGAGGTGAGGGAAGACTAAGGGAAGGTATACTATAAGGTCTACCAAAACAAACTCCAGGCAAGTCATTTATAGTAGCAAGGCGAAGTTAATGACGTTTTAGGGTTTTTATTCCAACCTGATTTGATTCTTCTCCTTCTGCCTCGAGGTGAAGGAAGACTAAGGGAAAGTTTAATATAAGCACTGGGGAAAAAAATCTAACCAAGTTATTTGTACTTTAAAGCAAGGCGAAGATAATGAGTTTTAGGACAATATTCCAACCCCACTTCTACGCTTCGGTCTCTAGGTGAGGGAAAGACAAAGGGAAGGTATAAAATAAGGTCTAGCAAAACAAATCCAGCAACGTTATTTGTAGTAGGGAACAAGACAAAAAGAAACAGTTTTAGGCCCATATTTCAAGATGGTACGATTTTTCACCTTCTGTCCCGAGGTGAGGGAAGACAAAGGGGAGGTATAATATAAGATCTAGCAAGACAAAATCCACCCACGTTATTTGTATTTGGAAGCAAGGCGAAAAAGAGTAAGTTTTTAAGGCCAATATTCCAACCTGATACACTTTTCCTCTTTCTGTCTCGAGGTGAGGGAAGACCACGGGAAGGTATCATACAAGGTCTGGGAAAGTAATATCCACCCACGTTGTTTATAGTTTCAAGCAAGATAATGAGTTTTTGGCCCTTATTCCAGCCTGATATGATTGTTCTGCTTGTGTCTCAAGGTGAGGGAAGGCCAAAGGAAGGTATATAATAAGGTCTAGCATAGCATAATCCAGCCACGTTATTTATAGTTTGAAGCAAGACGAATATAATTAGTTTTTTGGCCATTATTCCAACCTGATATGATTTTTCCCCTTCTGTCTCGAGGTGAGAGAAGACCAAGGGAAGGTAAAATATAACCTCTAGCAAAACAAAATCCAGCCACAGTATTTTTTTGTAGCTAGAGGCAGAAAGAAGAGGATGAGTTTTTTGGGTCCATACTCCAAAACATTTCGGGATTTACACATTTCCCCGAAGTTGGTAAGGCTTTCCAAGAGGCTGTTGTTGTCTTTCCATGGGTAGTTTTGTGAGCCTTGTGATAGTCTGCCAAAGCCGAACGTGAAAACACTCATGAGAACCCGATTAATCTCCTTTGTGGCCTTTGGAAACAGACAAAATAACAAACAAACACATATAGATAGACTGATATACTGATAGACAAACTGAGATAGATAGATAAAATTAAAACTATCCCAACAGCTTTCAATGCAAAAATATCAAACAAACACACATATAGATAGACTGATATACTGATAGACACACAGAGATAGATAGATAGATTAAATCAAAACTATTTCAACAGCTTTCAGTGCAAAAATATCAAACAAACACACATACAGATAGACTGATATACTGATAGATACACACAGAGATAGATAGATGGATAAAATGAAAACTATCCCAACAGCTTTCAATGCAAAAATATCAAACAAACCCACATATAGAAACACTGATATACTGATAGATACACACAGAGATAGATAGATATAGATAGATAAAATAAAAACTATCCCAACAGCTTTCAATGCAAAAATATCGAGTGTTCCTTACCTAATTCCAAAAGAAAAGAAGAGAATGTCGGAAATGGAAAATCAAATGTAATGGAAAAAGTCTCGGCCATACGGAGGAGGAGGAAAGAAAGAAGGTCGCGTAAGGATTCTCCCTCACGCTCCCCCCCCCTCCCCCACCCCCCCTTGTTTCCTGCCAAAAAGTTAGTTCATAGCTTTTTTTCGTGCCCGGTGACTGTGTGTGGCTACCTTTCTTTTACGTATAATTGTTGTGCAGGAGTTATAACGTTATTTTTTTTACAGTAAAGGAAGCAGCTCGAAGGAAAAAGAATAATAAAAAAAGCCCGCTAAACACTGCCACTGTAAAGACTTCAGAAGAGTGGCCAAAAGAGAGGTCAATTTCGGGAGGAGAGGTGTCTCAATACTCTCCTCTTAAAAGAATTCAAGTCAAGCAGGAGGAAATACAGACGAAGATAAATTGTTCCAGATTTTACCAGTGCGAGGGATGAAGGAATGAAGATGCTGGTTAACTCTTGCATAAGGAATTTGGACAGTATAAGGATGAACTAGAGTAGAAAGTCGAGTGTAGCGGAACCGAAAGAAAAAGACTACTCCAAAAACGTCGAGCTTCTTAAGAGACAAACGAAAGGCATATTAACAAAACGTCGTGGGGGAAAGATCAATTCAATAACGTCGAGTTTCTTACCAAGACAGACAATAGATATATTAACGAAACGTCGTAGGAGAACAAATACTTCACTATCGTCGAGCTTCTTAGACAGACAAAAGATATGTTAACAGAACGTCTTGAGAGAATAACTACTTCCATAACGTCGAGACTCTTAACAAACAATAGATATATTAACAAAACGTGGTAGGAGAACAAATACTTCACTAACGTCGAGATTCTAAGACAGACAAAAGATATATTAACAAAACGTCGTGAGAGAACAACAACTTCATTAATATCAGGTTTCTTATGCAGAGAGAGAGAGATGGAATTGGAAATTTTTCTTTGGCAATAAACTGGAAAAAAAAAATCCGTTACCCACACGATGAGATGATGCATAGCCAACCTTAGTACATCGGAGTTGAAGAAAAATTATTGCAATGTTCATAAATCGGAATGTGTTTACCCACTCTACTTATACTCTCCTAATAACATGAATGAGCTACAGTCAGCCATGCAGCAACACACATTCCCTTCGCCACACGCTTGTCATGCATAGAAGAGCGGCTGGATATTGTTTTCTTTGACCTTGTAATATATGATATACCTTCCCATGGTCTTTCCTCACCTCGAGACACAAGCAAAAGAATCGTATCAGGTTGGAATAAAGGCCAAAAACTCATTATATTCGTCTTGCTTCAAACTATAAATAACGTGGCTGGGTCACGTTTTCTTAGGCCTTTCAATATACCTTCCCTTGGTCTTCCCTCACCTCGAGACACAAGCAGAAGAATCATATCAGGTTGGAATAAAGGCCAAAAACTCATTATATTCTCCTTGCTTGAAACTATAAATATCGTGGCTGGAGTTTGCTTTGCAGACCTTATTTTATACCTTCCTTTGGTGTCCCGGAGCCACACACACACACACACACACACACACACACACACACACACACACACACTCTAACAGCAGCCTCCCAGGAAACATATGGCAGGGCATTAGTGGGTGGCGTTGTTAATCCACGCTACGCAAGGATTAATGGGCCCCTAGAGTGAGTGCCTGCTCTTCCACCTCAATCCGTTGTATTGGCGTGCATCATGTCTTTTATATTACCTAACTCAGCAAGGGTAAATGGACCCCTATAGTGAATGCTTCCTCCTCCATCTGAGTCTCTTTTGTTTAATCCAGGTTACAAACATGAATAATGGACCCCTATAGTGTTTCCTCTTCCCTCTGAATCAGTTGTGTTCGTGTGAGTCATGTCTGTTCATTACCTAACTCAGCAAGGATCAATGGAGCCCTAAAGTGAGTGCCTATTCCAGACTTCTTACGTTCTTATTTTCTTATGTAACCCTGTAATGCCTCCTCTACCATATTTCTTTGTTCACCTATATCACGCCTTTATCGTTCCCCAGCTCATGTTAACCTTACCATATAAGCAAGTTAGATGTATAGTAATAGAAAGTAGCAGTAAGGTAGCAGCGTAGGTCTTGTATAACTCATAGAGGGAATACCAAACACGCGAGTTAGATGTATAAGTAATAGAAAGTAAGTCAGGTAGAAGCGTAGGTCTTGTATAACTCATGAAGGGAAACAACAACTCCGAGACATAAATATTCGTTCTTGCTTGATAGAGAAGTCTTGTAGAGAGGTCTTGTATATCTCATAGACTTAAATATCTCGGAAACAACTATAATCGACATCAAAGCATAAATTGAAGTCGTGTTTACTCATATAGTGAAGTATCTCGGAAACATTTATATTCATTCCCGCTTGATAAGCTAAAGTGCGAGCAAAGTATTTATAGAAGTCTTGTGCATCTCGTAAAGTGGAATAATAACACGGAAAACACTAATATTCGTGCTTGTTTGATAAAAGAAAACCGAAACTAAAGCATAAATATGACTTTTGAATGTCTAATAGAGTGGTGGATGAGTGTAACAGGCTTGGCAGTCGTGCTGTGGATGCCAATACAATAGATACATTCAAGAAAAGGTTGGTTAAATTTATGGATGGTGAGGTTAGGTGGGGTTAGGCTTACAGGAGCTGCCTTATATAGGCCAACCGGCCTCTAGTAGACTCCTTACGTTCTTATGTTCTTATGAAACATTTATATTTCAATTTCCTCGATAAAGACAAATACAGTGATACCAAAACAAATATAAATCTTGTACATCTCAGTGTGAAGCATTTAGTAAACATTATTATTTCTGCTTACTCGATAAATAAAGTGATACCCAAAAATAGACAGAAATCTTGTATATCTCGAAGAGTGAAAAATATAGGAAACACTAATATTTCTGCCTCCTCGATGAAAAAAGTGATATCAAACCATAAATAGAAATCTTGTACATCTTAAAGAATGAAGAATTTAGCAAACATTAATATTTATGCTTACTCGATAAAAAAAAAATTAAAATCTACAATTTCAATACATGCGCTAACTGCAATAAATCTTCGTAACCTTGCAACCTTAAACAAACCTCACACACAATATTCAGGACAGCAAAAATTCTCCCCGCCAAAGTACATTAATTAAAGACTTACAACCAGGATTTCGCTACGCCTTCTCTTTTCTTCTGTTCAGCGCGGACTAAATCAATACCACCGACCTGCAGCAGGAGCCAGACGTAGCGAGGGTAAGATAGTCACACAATGGTATAACTATTTACTGTCTATTTTCACCTCCTAAACAAAACACTAAGAGAAAGACGCAAAAAAAAACACCATCTCTCACCTACACACCAGACAAAGCACAAGAGTTGGGTCCTTCGGAAATAGATTACACACTTTTTCATTCCTCTGTTTACTTTTACCTTCAAGGAAAAAGGAAGAAAAACATTGTCTCACCTGGGCACACCTAACAAAACGTACAGGAGTTGGCTGTTCCGGAAAAGGCACACACACTACTTTTCACCACTTTTCATTCCTCTTTCTGTTTATCTCCTCAACAACAACAACAACAACAACAACACATAAAACTAAAGAAAAAACAATTCCCACTTTACATATATTTGATAAAACTGTGTAAATAAAGGGTAAGTAATGACTTCACGAGCTGGCAATACGTGGCCTGGCTGAGCGCGCGCTGTGATTGGTCCTAATTTCCCGTGGAGACGAGGCGTTCCAGACTTGGCGAATATGCTTCCCGGTGGGGCCTGATGGTCGGCCCAGCCCGTTCTGGCGCAGGCCAGTGTTTATTGTGGCGCCATCTTGCATTGGCTCATGCTGCCCTCCCGGAGCTCATCTTTAATCCTAGAATCTAAAGTCCGGGTTGATAGGTGGTCTTCTGGACAGCATGTAGGTAGTTTTAAGCCACTCGGCGGCGGCTGAAAAATCCCAGCTTGGTGGCACCGGTCGGGGATTGAACTCGCGTCCTCCCGAACGCGGGGCCGTCACGCTATCCATTCAGCCACCATCCCCCCCATACAATACAATATAGCAAAAAATTCCACATGCTATTAAAAAAGGAAATCAAAGAGGTTTACTTATAATGAACTGTACTTATTTCCTGAAGTAATGTATTAAAAAAAAAATATATTATGGCCTGTATTTAAAACAAAAGCACATTGAATTTATACTGTAAAAGCAGTCTTTGAAAAATAATGATACACTTCTTTGAAAGAAGTTCATAAAAAGTCTTTGAAATCAAAATTCAAAATCTATAAAAAAATAAGGTTTTTAATTCTTATGACAATAAATTTGGTTATTTTCAGTCTTGCTACTATTTATTGTAACTCACAGTTTACACTGTTTGCATATAGCTCTCCATGCTTTCCCAGACTTTGAAGGAATTCTGTTAAAATGTTCTCACCTACCGAACGGGCACAAGCCACTCCCGGTGAGGTATATATGGGAGGTGAGCAGGGAGCTGAAGCCCTCCAAAGACCCTTCCCATGTCCTCACTAACCGTTTCCCTATTGTCTCACCAACACCGGAGAGTAGTTCAGCATGCTCTCTAAAGACAGATCCTCTCTTTATCCACACCACACTACATTCTCACAACATATACACCTTTTCCCAAAATTAAAATTTCAAAATGGCGCACATACACCAAGCCTCGGAGTCCCCGCCTGGGGGGGGGACCACAAATTCCCCCAGGGAGGACTCCCCTTCTGGCTGCCGACCCGAGAGGTGTCTTGATAACTCCTCGAACCTCTTTCTTCTCAATTTCTGCAACATTCGGGGTCTTCGCTCTAATTTTCATTCTGTGGAACATCATCTCTCCTCTAAACCTCACCTTCTCTTCCTTACCGAAACACAGGTTTCTGAGGCTACTGACAGCAATCTCTACTCTGTTCCCTCCTACTATCTCTATCCTAAATTTCAATCCAAAGCTGGATGTTGCGCCTACGTGCGCAACGACATCACTTGCTCTCGTGCCCACGACCTTGACTCTTCTGAATTTTCCACCATCTGGTTAAGACTTCACTGTCATTCTATTACTAAATACATCTGTGCTGTTTATCTCTCACCTAACTCTACCAACTATGTAAAATTCTTTGACTATTTGAATTCTAAAGTGGAGCACATCTTGACCCACTCTCCCTTCGCTGAAATCTCCATCCTAGGAGATTTCAATGTTCACCACCAGCTTTGGCTTTCATCCTCTTTCACTGACCATCCTGGTGAACAAGCCTACAACTTTGCTATCCTCAACGACCTAAAGCAGTTGGTCCAGCACCCTACACGTATTCCTGACCGTCTTGGAGATCGGCCCAACATTCTAGACCTCTTCCCTACCTCAAACCCTTCTGCTTATTCTGTCAAACTGTTCTCCGTTGGGCTCCTCCGATCACAATCTTATTTCTGCATCCTGTCCTATCGCTCCTGTACACCCTCTGGACCCACCGAAGAGGCGATGCTTCTGGCATTTTGCTTCAGCTCGGTGGGACGACCTGAGGATGTACTTTTCCGATTTCCGTGGAATGATTATTGCTTCCAGGATAGAGACCCTCTGTGTGTGCTCAGCGCATCACAGAGGTGATTGTCTCTGGAATGGAGGCATACATTCCTCGTTCTTTCTCTACTCACGCTAAAAAGCCTTGGTTTAATCACGCTTGTTCTCGTGCTGTCAATGATAGAGAGGTAGCTCACAAAAGATACCAGAGCCTTCAAACTAATGCTAATTATGAACTTTACATTTCTGCCCGAAATCGTGCCAAATCTATTCTCCGACTAACCAAAAATTCTTTCATTAATAGAAAATGTCAAAACCTTGCTTTCTAACTCTTCCCGTGACTTCTGGCATCTAGCCAAAACATCTCCTCCAACTTCACTTCTTCATCTTTCCCTCCACTCCTCAGTCCTGACGGCAACACTGCCGTCTCATCTATCTCTAAGGCTGAACTCTTCTCTCAAACTTTTTCTAAAACTCCACTCTGGACGATTCTGGGCATATTCCTCCTACTCATCCCCCTCTGACTCCTTTATGCCTGTTATAAAGATTCTTCAAAATGATGTTTTCTATGCCCTCTGGCCTCAATCCTCAGAAGGCTTATGGACCTGATGGAGTGCCCCTATTGTCCTTAAAACTGTGCCTCCGTGCTGTCACCCTGCCTGGTCAAACTCTTTCGCCTCTGCCTGTCAACATCTACCTTTCCTTCTTGCTGGAAGTATGCCTTCATACAGCCTGTACCTAAGAAGGGTGACCGCTCCAATCCCTCAAACTACCGTCCGATTGCTGTACTTTCTTGTCTATCTAAAGCTTTTGAATCAATCCTTAACCGGAAGATTCAAAAGCACCTTTCCACTTCTGACCTTCTATCTGATCGCCAGTATGGGGTCCGCATTCTACTGGTGATCTCCTAGCCTTCTTAACTGACTCTTGGTTATCCTCTCTTAGCCGTTTCGGTGAAACTGTTATTGCGCTGGACATATCAAAAGCTTTTGATAGGGTCTGGCACAAATCTTTGCTTTCTAAACTACCCTCCTACGGTTTCTATCCTTCTCTCTGTACCTTTATCTCCAGTTTCCTTTCTGACCGTTCTATTTCTGCCGTGGTAGACGGTCACTGTTCTTCCCCTAAATCTATTAACAGTGGTGTCCCACAGGGTTCTGTCCTATCTCCCACTCTTTTTCTGTTGTTCATTGATGATCTTCTTTCCAAAACGAACTGTCCTATCCATTCCTACGCCGATGATTCCACTCTGCATTATTCAACTTCTTTTAATAGAAGACCCACCCTTCAGGAACTTAACGACTCAAGGCTGGAGGCTGCAGAACGCTTACCCTCAGACCTTACTATTATTTCCGATTGGGGCAAGAAGAACCTGGTGTCCTTCAACGCCTCAAAAACACAGTTTCTCCACCTATCCACTCGACACAATCTTCCAAACAACTATCCCCTATTCTTTGACAACACCCAGCTATCACCTTCCTCAACACTAAACATCCTCGGTCTATCCTTAACTCAAAATCTCAACTGGAAACTTCATATCTCATCTCTTACTAAATCAGCTTCCTCGAGGCTGGGCGTTCTGTACCGTCTCCGCCAGTTCTTCTCCCCTGCACAGTTGCTGTCCATATACAGGGGCCTTGTCCGCCCTCGTATGGAGTATGCATCTCATGTGTGCACACAGCTCTTCTGGACAGAGTGGAGGCAAAGGCTCTTCGTCTCATCAGCTCTCCTCCTCATACTGATAGTCTTCTACCTCTTAAATTCCGCCGCAATGTTGCCTCTCTTTCTATCTTCTATCGATATTTCCACGCTGACTGCTCTTCTGAACTTGCTAACTGCATGCCTCCCCCCCTCCCGCGGCCCCGCTGCACTCGACTTTCTACTCATGCTCATCCCTATACCGTCCAAACCCCTTATGCAAGAGTTAACCAGCATCTTCACTCTTTCATCCCTCACGCTGGTAAACTCTGGAACAATCTTCCTTTATCTGTATTTCCTCCTGCCTACAACTTGAACTCTTTCAAGAGGAGGGTATCAGGACACCTCTCCTCCCGAAACTGACCTATCTTTCGGCCACCTCTTTGGATTCTTTTTAGGAGCAGCGAGTAGCGGGCTTTTTTTTATTAATGTTTACTTTTTTGTGCCCTTGAGCTGTCTCCTTTGCTGTAAAAAAAAAAAAAAAAATATTAATCCTTGTGGTCAGTGACACCTCTACGCTCTTGCTGTTAGCTCAGGAATGAGTGGCTGGCCTGTAACACCTAAACAGTCAAACTACTACACAGTGGCACAAGTCCGGCTATGTCCTAACATGATGTAAGAGGAACAGGACAGAGCCTGAGAGAGATGATGCAATCCTGGTCAGTGGCTACTGGGCAGCTTGACAGGTTCAAACACATTGTAACCAAGTGAGAGATGATGCAACATGCTGGAAGAACACTGCGAAATGTGTTTTAAACTAATGTATAAAATTTATATAGTTTCCAAATATTTCTATGCTGATTAATAAAATAAAAAAAATCAGATTTAAATAAAAAAAATCTGATTTAAATAAAAAAATCTGATTTTTTTTTTTAAATAAAAAAATCACCAACCCTGAGCGGCGGGCGGGACGCGAACCTGCGTCCTCCTGGAGGTCGCGCTCGAGCGCTGACCACTCAGCCACCACCTCCCGTGTCCTTAAACAAGCGAAAGAGAGTTGGTACACACTGTTACAGTCGTCTCCACTTTGCTTGTACTTCAGTTTCCATCGTGATAATTAAGATCGCATGAACCTTTCTTATTCAATTACATGGCCTCTGTGTTATTTATCCTTCAAGCGAGCGGAAGTCCAGACGTATAATTACACTCGGCGCCTGGCTCTACACCGTACGTCCCGCACCACCCACGCTGGATATAATTAACTCCCTCCCTTTACCTCTTCCCTCCTCATCCTTTCTCTTCCCCGTCATTCTCAGCCGGACACACCCCTCGTGCCCCCATCTCTACCCCCTCCTCCCTCCAATCTCTCACTAGGGGTGGGCAGGTACCGGTACCAAAACCAGTACTAACGGTACCAGCTAAATGGTACGGTACCGGTACCAGATTGCTCGGATTTATTTATTGGCTTTATTGATAATTCTTCATGTCTGATTTTTTTTTTAAGGTTGCTAATAAATATTGTTATTGTTATTAGACTATGATCGAGTACATCCTTATTTCCTGTACATGCTATTTTTTTATCGAAAAAATAAATATTCACTTCATTCAGAGAGAGAGAGAGAGAGAGAGAGAGAGAGAGAGAGAGAGAGAGAGAGAGAGAGAGAGAGAGAGAGAGAGAGAGAGAGGTCACCACTCAGTGAGTGGATATCTCGGTGATATGGGTACTCGATCATAGTCTAATAACAATAACATTTTTATTAGCATCCTAAAAAAGAAAAAGAATCGGACATGAAGAATTATCCAATAAATCCAATAAATAAATAAAATAATAAAATAATGGAAACGGGAGCTGTGATGGAAACGAAAAGCAGGACAAAATGGTGGGAACTTGGGGAGACGGTCAGCGAGGCAGTGACTCAGCGTCTCCACACAGGGCCCATACCGCGTGATACCGCATGGAGGCGGGCGAGCCCCGAGCGTTACTAAGATCCAAACGGTACCGGTACAAGCGGCAATGTTCAATGCCGAGTGATCATGAGGCTTCGCGGCACCAGGTACCGGTACCTGGTGCCGAGAAGAATCGATTCAGCCGGCACCCGGTACCGGTACCTGGTGCCGAGAAGAATCTATTCAGCCGGCACCCGGTACCGGTACCTGGTGCCGCGAAGCCTCATGATCACTCGGCACTGAGCATTGCCGCTAGTACCGGTACCGTTTGAATTTTAGTGACGCTCGGTGCTCGCCCGCCTCCATGCGGTATCACCCGGTATGGGCCCTGTGTGGAGACGCTGAGTCAATTTTGTCCTGCTTTTCGTTTCCATCACAGCGTTTCCATTATTTTATTATTTTATTTATTTATTGGAGTTATTGGATAATTCGACTTTTTCTTTTTTAGGTTGCGGATAAATATTGTTATTGTTATTAGACTATGATCGAGTACATCCATAATAACTATACATGCTATTTTTTTTTCGAAAAAATAAAAATTCACTTCATTCAGAGAGAGAGAGAGAGAGAGAGAGAGAGAGAGAGAGAGAGAGAGAGAGAGAGAGAGAGAGAGAGAGAGAGAGAGTTTTCTTAACAGGAAATTTATTTGGGAATTTTATCAGAAGTCATTAAGATAAAGAAAATACTCCTTCGGGTACCGGTACCGGTACCGGTATTAACGGTAAATGAGTATTCGGTACCGGTACTACCGGTACTCAAATTAACGGTACTTGCCCATCCCTATCTCTCACACAGACATGCCCTCTCTCGCCTCCCCGTTCCTCACCCTCCTGACACCCCTCCCCTCGCCCCCCTTTCTCCACCTCCCTCAGCCTTCTCCTTCCCCGTCATCCTCATGAACGAGGGACCTACACGAGTACTATACACGCCTTGATGATGATGATGATGATGGTGATGGCAGAGAGTTGAGAATGTTGTGTTACCTTGAATCATTATTAGCAGTCCGGTGCAAAACATAGGACTGTCCCAATGCTCTCTCTCTCTCTCTCTCTCTCTCTCTCTCTCTCTCTCTCTCTCTCTCTCTCTCTCTCTCTCTCTCTCTCTCTCTCTCGTACAGCAACCTTCCATCTCTCGACAGCACCAGACAGCCGCCCCTCCTCCTCCTCCCCCACATTCTTCTCCTTTTCCTCCTAATCCTCTTCCTCCTAAACACTCGACTGCTGCCGGCCAAATAAGACACGGAGAAGCGCTCTAATCACACACACACACACACACACACACACACACACACACACACACGAGAGCCACAGGAAAAGAGAAAAACAATGGCCCAGTGCAGAGAGAGAGAGAGAGAGAGAGAGAGAGAGAGAGAGAGAGAGAGAGAGAGAGAGAGAGAGAGAGAGAGAGAGAGAGAGAGAATATATATCAAGGTCAGTGATTTTTATGAATATCGTCTCGCTTTACATAAACATAAAAAAAACACCTTACAATGCGCGCGCGAGCGAGAGAGAGAGAGAGAGAGAGAGAGAGAGAATACTATATCCATGTCTGTGTTTTTTATCAATAACATCTATCATTTTACACATGGAAGGAAACCCTCCGAAAAGATATACATGATTCATGTGACCCTGAATTCCTTCACTTCGCCTCAACGCTAACATAACAACTCCTCAAATACTAACAAACCAACATTATCACTTTTTTTATTCAAGAACCTCAAAATCAACTCTACGAAAAGATATGACTTACATGAATTTATATTCCTTCCCTTCCTTACCTCAGAGCTCACGTAATAGCTCCTCAAATACAAAATACAAACAAATAAGTTTTAATTCACCCACCAAAACGTAGGGCACATAAATCATCCCGTAATGGCGTATTGTTAACTGCCGCACCATTAAACTCATCACATGATTGCAAGCTTCTCGTACCAATGAAAAAAATCACTCAGGAGCGGATGGCAACAGGTATATTTATTTCTCCTGCTTCCCCGTCGCCGCCTTCGCCATTTGGTCCTCAGTGTGGGAGCCACGTCGATGCCCGCCAGGAAGGGAGGACTCGGTATAAACATTTCCCGCTGATGGAAACGTGGTGCTCGCCTCGCACGCCAACCCAAACTATATTCCCCTTAATGGTCAGGTTTTCTACTTGGCACCGGCTACTAACATGATTTCCTGTACAGTATTCTCCAATTCCTAAGCTTTAATTGTGGGTAATACTACTTCAGGGCTAATGGCAACGTTAATCATGTAGTTGGCTTCCCAAAGGATATAGTACGGACTAAGTTTATTCAATGTCTATCTATCCCATCATTACAGAACCTGACAAACGCCCTAATCCACATCGATGGACTATTTTCTGAAACATTTCGGTTTCCAAGCTCCCAAGGTTTTCGTAGTATTCCTGGCTATTTCCATGGGTAGTTTTATGACCCTGGTGGTACTCAAACTCTTCTTCTGTACCAGGAACCTAAAAAAACACTCATTAGACCCCAACTAATCTTCTTTCTAGCCTTTGAAAATCGTTGATGGGAGAGGTGGAAGCGTCTGAGAACACCAACCAACATCAGCACCAAACATTACACAAGGACTTTTCGCATTTAGTTCTTTAGCTTACAAACCCAATCTGCGTCAAACAGTATAACTTGCTCTGATTAGTCCCGCCTTCCTGCCTCCCTATTATTACCAGGTCCTCGCGTGATAGGTTCTCCTTTTCTTTCCTCCTCGTCCTTCCCTCAGTAATTAATGGACACACAAGCACAAAACTCATTCATCCGTTTACTATTGCCCTTCTCTTAACGCCTTCCTGCCTCCCTACTACTATCATCAGGTCCTCGTTTACTACACAGGTTCTGCATAGCTTTCCTCCTCTTACTTTCATGGGTAACTAATTAACACAGGCACAAGACTCATTCATCTTTATAGTGTTGTCCCTCCTCATTGCCTTGCTGCCTCCCTCGCGTGGTAGGTTCTGCATTTCTTTACTGTCCTTCCCTCCCTCAGTCCTCAGTATGTAACTAATGGGCAGTCACAAGACTCATTCATCCCTTCCCAGCTGTGCTTCCTCCTAAGCTGACAGCCACGCACGACAACCTGCCACCGCACCTTGCACAATGAAGTCTCCACTCAGTCGATGATAAATGAATGCACACACACACACACACACACACACACACACACACACACACTTTGTGGGGTGGTACAGGCTGTCAACCACGAGTCTAGCATGTGATCAGACCGTGGCTGGATGACTCTCTCTCTCTCTCTCTCTCTCTCTCTCTCTCTCTCTCTCTCTCTCTCTCTCTCTCTCTCTCTCTCTCTCTCTCACCCCAAATAAGTAACAAGCAGGCTAGCAACACACTGACAAACACATTCTCATGCCTACACGTTCATGCACCAGCCAGGGCCCACATTCTCAAACATTTCGGGGCCTACATAAACACCCACATTAGATAAGATTTTCGTTGGGCTGTGTCAGTATTTCCAAGAGTAGAATTATGAGCCTGGGGATTGTTTAACAGGACATCTCCACCGTGAACGTGGAAAACACACACGAGAACCCGGCTAGTACCCTTTGGAAATAGTTGTTGTGGGAGCCGAAAGCGTATGAGAATACGAGCGCAGCGCCAGACAGCCAGACAGCGGCCCCACACCACGACCCCAACGCTGTGAACTCCCCTCCAGGGCCCTCCCTGCTCCCCTCCGCTCTCCTCAGCTCCTCCACGATCATCAGTGTCGGTCCTCGGCGGGCATAACACCGTAAACAGTACCAGGTGACCTCAAAAATGCCTCTCGTCTCCTCTCTCTATCTCCACTCCGGGGACTTCAGAACCGACAGACTGGGAAAAGTGGTGAGAAACATGGAAACATGGAAATGCAGGCAACAGAAAGCCTATTGGCTCATTACGAGGTCGCCCGCTTGGGTGATTTAATCTGCTCGACCGCCACTTGGGGCTTGGTGAGCAGATGAAAGCACCTTGATATTGAGGAGCAGATGGAAGCCCCTCGTTATTCAGTTTACTCCCGACGCAGCGAAATGACGGTCGATTCTATATTTGAAGGAGTTGATGGTATTCGCATTTACTACTTCTGAGGAAAGATTGTTCCAGCGGCGGATGACTCGGTTTGAAAAGAAACTCCTTCCAATGTCTGTGTTACATCGCCTCGACTGAATGGGTAAACCGTTATTTCTAGTTCTTGAGTTGGTGTGCAGTTCAAAGAATTTGGAGTAATGAGGGAGAACCGGGAAGAATGTGGCTGAATGGCGCAACGAGGAGGAGGAGGAGGAGTGAAGAGACGACGTTGACGAGCTGTGGAAAATGAATTTAAAGGGAACGGCGAGTTTGTGTGATGAGACATGAGTTTACGATCTGAGAGAGAGAGAGAGAGAGAGAGAGAGAGAGAGAGAGAGAGAGAGGTGGTGGGTGTTACTTCTGTGTATGTGTGTGTGGACACTCAATGCTCCCAACGCACACCTGTACACCTACCCACACATCCCTGATCCTATAAGGAATGCCAACGATAACGCGAGGACTCTCGCCACTCTATGCTCAGACGAGAAACTCATTGTTATCAATAATCTCAAGACACCCACGCAATACTTCCCGAGTAAATTGACTTTCAAGAAAACAACAGAGTGGAAATATGAGTTGGACGTATGTGTTGCTTCAACCTGTGTGGTTCAGTGTTTGAGTGAGTTTTGTGTGTGGCAAGACATGTCTTTACCGTCTGACCACGCTCCTATATCTGTGTCTGTGTCTCCCCCGAGTGTCAACGTTACGGACCTGTGTGTCCGCGCGCAGCACCTGGGTGACCACGCTACAATATACACTACATCAAATAATGCCTTGGTTAACCGACCTACGAAATTTTGTGATTTAAATGTTGAAGAATTTCATACCGTGCTCACCCAGCGTGATGTGCCTGTGTTGAGTGCTGATGGCCATGTTGACAGATATGCCGATGAAATCGCGAACACGCTATACGAATGCAGTAAAACAAGTTATAATGATAATCATGGTAATGTTGTGGATGCAATGACAAACAGATGGGACAGACTGCTCCGTGATAATGACGATAAGCATGTATGGCAGGCTATTGACTGGAGAGGAGAATACAGAGAGACCAATGATAACAACAGGTGTCCAGATGATGAAGAGTTTAAATTATTTTTTGAAGAGTTGTTAAACCCCCCTGATGTGACTGATCTTGATGTTGATGCTTTCACCACTCCTGTGACAATTCCTATTTTAGACAGTGAAATATCAGTGGTTGAGGTGGAACACAGCATAAATAAACTCAAAGTAGACAAGGCGAGCGGCCCGGATGGTTTGTGTCCAGGGATTTTTAAAGTGTTACCGATGCAGTGGCTTTTATCAATCACTACTTTATTCAACACTATTTTTATCTCAGGCAGTTACCCGTCATCGTGGCGTCTGGCAAGACTATTTACAATTCTCAAGCGTGGTGACCCACTACTCCCGAGTAATTATCGCGGCATTAATGTGATGAACATAATTGCAAAAATATATGACATGGTGCTGTGTAACCGATTGATGCAGTGGTTTTCCCCGTATAGAGAGCAGGCTGGCAGCCAGCCCAAGCGAGGATGCATTGAACACATTGTGACGTTAAGAATATTGCTTGACATTGCTAGAAGAAAGAAATTTCCGTTATTTGTGACATTTGTAGATTTCTCACAGGCGTACGACCGTGTCCCGCGTGCTACACTGATGGGCGTGTTACGGCGTCTGGGGTGTGGTGCGGTAATGCTGGCTGCTCTGGTCGCCATGTACCGCGTCACCCACAGCGTCCTTGGCGCGGCTGTCCTCACTGCCACCTTGGGTGTGCGTCAGGGCTCCCCCACCTCTTGCATTTTGTTTGTTTTGTTTATTAATGATTTGGTCAAGCTATTAAAAGAGAATTGCGGGCGGGACGGGTTTCTGTTGTGGCTGCACACGTTGGTGCTGATGGATGACACTGTCTTGCTCTCCACGTCAAGGGAAACCATGCACCATAAGCTTTCCATACTCTGTCAGTATTGCAGTGATTATGGTATGAAAGTAAATGTTAAGAAAACAAAGTTTTTTGCTGTTAACGTGAATTATGATGAGCGCGGGACGTTACGTGTGGGCGACGTGTCAGTAGAATGGTGTGACCGCTATACGTACTTGGGTAGTGTATTCACCAGCGACGGGTCCGTCTCATCAGCTATTGCTGCCCACGCACAGACGCGAATGTGCCATATTTTAAAGTTCGCCTCATTTATAAAGAAGAACAACGATACCCCGTTTTTATGTAAAGAGACGAGTGTTTGATGCCGCGCTGATGTCGACCGTACTCTATGGGTGTGAGTCGTGGTTGAATGGTGATCTTAAGCCAGTTGTAAAACTGTATAACTGGGGTATCAAGCAACTATTGGGTGTGCGTATGACAACCTGCAATGACCTATGTTATTTAGAACTAGGACTGCCGCCCCTACGAGCCCTTGTTATTGGTAGACAACGTAAATTTTTCCGGTGCATGTGGAGGGAGCGGCGAGAAATAAATGACGACCCATGGTCACACGCAGTAAGACTCGCGATGGAAGCCAATGTACCAACAGGCAGGTTTATTTCTGATCTTATTTCTCAAGAAATAGATGATGTTGGTGAGGCGATTAGTGCCCTAAAAGAATCTGTTGCAGCATCTAATTCTTCTAGAAGAACGACATATGTGTCCCTAAATCCTGATTTTACTGTCCACAACTTATATTTGACACGAAAGTTTTTTAATGATTTACATAGAACATCGTTTACAAAGTTACGTGTGTGCGGGCATGATTTAGCTGTAGAGACTGGTCGGTGGAATAGGCGAGGCAGGGGGCGCCTTCCCCTGGAAGAGCGGCTTTGCCCGTGTGGGGAGGTGCAGACTGAACTACACGTGGTGGAGTCTTGCGCCCTCACACAGCCATTGCGAGAACACCACCACTTTGCAACATGGCAGGAGCTTATGACAAAAGATGCACATGTCGCAGCAAGAATTGTTCATTTCTTACTTACTACATATCATTGATATTGTCTTCCTGAACACTGGAGTCATGGTCGTTTGTATGTTGTCAATACGCCATTGAAACTGTCTTTCGTTTATTGTCTTAGTTCTGTAAGTCTGTCTTTTTAGTCAGGTAAATCTTATGTCATTGTTCTATCGCATAGTTCTGTTTGTGTACCAAATGTCATGCCTTAGTCACGCTTTTATTTGATCTGCTTTTAACTTTTATTTGTTCTGTTTTAACGTTCCTTTTCTTTAGGTTTTTCTTTTTCTTTTTTAGATTTTCTTATCTTAGAGTGTCTTCTTAACATGTCCAGGCTATTAACATTTTAGTATATTTATTTTAGAGAATTCGTCATCTTTTATGGTTCCTCTGTTTTTACGTTTTTATCATAGTGTATTTTATAAATTTCTAGATATAAGTAGTTTCATATAATTATCAAAATTTGTAAAGTTTTAATTTTTTAAAACTATTTTACGCCAGTAACGACACCAGAGCTGTGTATATTTTAGCGATTATATAAAGATTTTACGGAAGTGCTGAATGTGGACTACAAATTTGAAATGTAGTTATATTAACGAAATTAACATTCTTAAATAACTTCCGATTTATGTATGATGTTTTGGTTTTATGTACATTTGTGGTCAATAAATATCTATCTACCTATCTATCTGTGTGTGTGTGTGTGTGTGTGTGTGTGTGTGTGTGTGTGTGTGTGTGTGTGTGTGTGTGTGTGTGTGTGTGTGTCGCCAAAGGTGTCACTATTTTTTTTCTCGCTCGTCCTGCATCGTCAATCAAAAGTAGGATATATTTGCAAATCTCTCTCTCTCTCTCTCTCTCTCTCTCTCTCTCTCTCTCTCTCTCTCTCTCTCTCTCTCTCTCACACACACACACACACACACACACACACACTCAGGAGCCGTCAGCCTGTCACACTTGTCTCCCGGCTGGCAAGGGGACGGGAGGTGACAGGTCGGCAGAATCAAGCAAGATAGAGGCTGTAGAATCTGTATAGCCTGTACAGGAACCAAGTTAGAGACTGTACAGGCAAGCAAGTTAATATGTGGTCTAAGGGCAAGCAAGTGTCTGTAGGCTGTATAGTCAGTTATGTCTGTAGGCTATATTGTCTGCATGTCTGTAGGTTGTATAGTCTGTAGAGGCAAGCAAGTCTGTACGGGTAAGCAAGTGTGTCTGTAGATTATGTAAGGGCAAGCAAGCAAGCGTCTGTAGGGGCAGGCAAGTGTGTAGGCAGCAGCGACAAGCATATTAGTCTGTAAGAGTCTGTCTGGGCACGCAAGAGTACATGGGTGCAGGGCCAGGCACGCGGGGCACGTTACCTTGTGTTCGCGGGGGAGGGCCTGGTGATAGTAGTCTTCGGGGCACACACGCGGCCCTGCTCGGCGGCAGATCACGGCCCCGCTGGCAGGCCGCGGCCACCTCGTTAGCTGCAGCAAGCACGCTTCTTCTTCCTCATCCTCTTCTGAACTGTTCCGCTTTGTATCGCTTCATGGCTCCTACTTGGTTCTTTTTCACACTTATACACTCCACTGCACACTTAATGCTTCACTCTGCACACTTATATGCTCCACTCTGCACACCTATAGTAGATGCTTTCACTTGACAATACTTCACCCTGCACACTTAGATGCTCCACTTTGCACACTTAATACTTCACTGCACACTTTGATGCTCCACTCTGCACACTTAATACTTCACTGCACACTTTGATGCTCCACTCTGCACAATTAATACTTCACTGCACACTTTGATGCTCCACTCTGCACACTTAATACTTCACTCTGCACACTTTGATGCTCCACTCTGCACACTTAATACTTCACTCTGCACACTTTCATGCTCCACTTTGCACACTTAATACTTCACTGCACACTTAATGCTCCACTCTGCACACTTACATGCTCCACTCTGCACACCTATAGTAGATGCTTTCACTTGACAATACTTCACCATGCACACTTAGATGCTCCACTTTGCACACTTAATACTTCACTGCACACTTTGATGCTCCACTCTGCACACTCAATACTTCACTCTGCACACTTAGATGCTCCACTCTGCACACTTAATACTTCACTCTGCACACTTAATATTTCACTCTCCACACTTAATACTTCACTGCACACTTTGATGCTCCACTCTGCACACTCAATACTTCACTCTGCACACTTTGATGCTCCACTCTGCACACTTAATACTTCACTCTGCACACTTAATATTTCACTCTCCACACTTAATACTTCACTCTGCACACTTTGATGCTCCACTCTCCACACTTAATACTTCACTGCACACTTAGATGCTCCACTCTGCACACTTAATACTTCACTCAGCACACTTTGATGCTCCACTCTGCACACTTAATACTTCACTCTGCACACTTAATATTCCTCTCCACACTTAATACTTCACTCTGCACACTTTGATGCTCCACTCTGCACACTTAATACTTCACTGCACACTTAGATGCTCCACTCTGCACACTTAATACTTCACTGCACACTTAGATGCTCCACTCTCCACACTTAATACTTCACTGCACACTTAGATGCTCCACTCTGCACACTTAATACTTCACTCTGCACACTTAGATGCTCCACTCTGCACACTTAATACTTCACTCTGCACACTTAGATGCTCCACTCTGCACACTTAATACTTCACTGCACACTTAGATGCTCCACTCTCCACACTTAATACTTCACTGCACACTTAGATGCTCCACTCTGCACACTTAATACTTCACTCTGCACAAGATGCTCCACTCTGCACACTTAATACTTCACTCTGCACACTTAGATGCTCCACTCTGCACACTTAATACTTCACTCTGCACACTTAGATGCTCCACTCTGCACACTTAATACTTCACTGCACACTTAGATGCTCCACTCTGCACACTTAATACTTCACTCTGCACAAGATGCTCCACTCTGCACACTTAATACTTCACTCTGCACACTTAGATGCTCCACTCTGCACACTTAATACTTCACTCTGCACAAGATGCTCCACTCTGCACACTTAATACTTCACTGCACACTTAGATGCTCCACTCTGCACACTAAATACTTCACTCTGCACACTTTGATGCTCCACTCTGCACACTTAATACTTCACTGCACACTTTGATGCTCCACTCTGCACACTTAATACTTCACTCTGCACACTTAGATGCTCCACTCTGCACACTTAATACTTCACTCTGCACACTTAGATGTTCCATTCTGCACACTTAATACTTCACTCTGCACACTTTCATGCTCCACTCTGCACACTAAATACTTCACTCTGCACACTTTCATGCTCCACTCTGCACACTAAATACTTCACTCTGCACACTTTGATGCTCCACTCTGCACACTTAATACTTCACTCTGCACACTTAGATGCTCCACTCTGCACACTTAATACTTCACTCTGCACACTTAGATGTTCCATTCTGCACACTTAATACTTCACGCTGCATCGAGCTTTGTTTCTCCGTACACTTTGCCGAGTCTCTTGTTTTGCTTTTCTATTTTCTTTCCCTTCGTTTTCTTCACTGTAGCCTAGTGTGGTCTTTTAGCATTTCCCTTTTCTGTCCTTTTGTTTGTTTCCTACTGTTACACTTGCTATGTTCATTTATCTTTTCCTGCTGTGTTCTTTTTTCGGTATCCGGTCATTTCGCCCACATGACCAGTTCGCCCACATCAAAAAGTCGTTTCGCCCAAAGTCAGTTCGCCCACACTGAGGAGTCAGTTCGCCCACACTGAGGAGTCAGTTCGCCCACACCGAGGAGTCAGTTCGCCCACACTGAGGAGTCAGTTCGCCTACACCGAGGAGTCAGTTCGCCCACACCGAGGAGTCAGTTCGCCCACACCGAGGAGTCAGTTCGCCCACACTGAGGAGTCAGTTCGCACTACACCGAGGAGTCAGTTCGCACTACACCGAGGAGTCAGTTCGCCCACACCGAGGAGTCAGTTCGCCCACACTGAGGAGTCAGTTCGCCGACACCGAGGAGTCAGTTCGCCCACACCGAGGAGTCAGTTCGCCCACACCGAGGAGTCAGTTCGCCCACACGGAGGAGTCAGTTCGCCCACACCGAGGAGTCAGTTCGCCCACACTGAGGAGTCAGTTCGCCCACACCGAGGAGTCAGTTCGCCCACACCGAGGAGTCAGTTCGCCCACACTGAGGAGTCAGTTCGCCCACACTGAGGAGTCAGTTCGCCCACACTGAGGAGTCAGTTCGCCCACACTGAGGAGTCAGTTCGCCCACACTGAGGAGTCAGTTCGCACTACACCGAGGAGTCAGTTCGCCCACACTGAGGAGTCAGTTCGCCCACACCGAGGAGTCAGTTCGCCCACACTGAGGAGTCAGTTCGCCCACACCGAGGAGTCAGTTCGCCCACACTGAGGAGTCAGTTCGCCCACACCGAGGAGTCAGTTCGCCCACACCGAGGAGTCAGTTCGCCCACACTGAGGAGTCAGTTCGCCCACACTGAGGAGTCAGTTCGCCCACACTGAGGAGTCAGTTCGCCTACACCGAGGAGTCAGTTCGCCCACACTGAGGAGTCAGTTCGCCCACACTGAGGAGTCAGTTCGCCCACACTGAGGAGTCAGTTCGCCCACACCGAGGAGTCAGTTCGCCCACACTGAGGAGTCAGTTCGCCCACACTGAGGAGTCAGTTCGCCCACACTGAGGAGTCAGTTCGCCCACACTGAGGAGTCAGTTCGCCCACACCGAGGAGTCAGTTCGCCCACACTGAGGAGTCAGTTCGCCCACACTGAGGAGTCAGTTCGCCCACACTGAGGAGTCAGTTCGCCTACACCGAGGAGTCAGTTCGCCCACACTGAGGAGTCAGTTCGCCCACACCGAGGAGTCAGTTCGCCCACACTGAGGAGTCAGTTCGCCTACACCGAGGAGTCAGTTCGCCCACACTGAGGAGTCAGTTCGCCCACACTGAGGAGTCAGTTCGCCCACACTGAGGAGTCAGTTCGCCCACACTGAGGAGTCAGTTCGCCTACACCGAGGAGTCAGTTCGCCCACACTGAGGAGTCAGTTCGCCTACACCGAGGAGTCAGTTCGCCCACACTGAGGAGTCAGTTCGCCTACACCGAGGAGTCAGTTCGCCTACACCGAGGAGTCAGTTCGCCTACACCGAGGAGTCAGTTCGCCTACACCGAGGAGTCAGTTCGCCCACACTGAGGAGTCAGTTCGCCTACACCGAGGAGTCAGTTCGCCCACACTGAGGAGTCAGTTCGCCCACACTGAGGAGTCAGTTCGCCCACACTGAGGAGTCAGTTCGCCCACACTGAGGAGTCAGTTCGCCCACACCGAGGAGTCAGTTCGCCCACACTGAGGAGTCAGTTCGCCCACACTGAGGAGTCAGTTCGCCTACACTGAGGTCAGTTCGCCCACACTGAGGAGTCAGTTCTGCCCACACTGAGGAGTCAGTTCGCCCACACCGAGGAGTCAGTTCGCCCACACTGAGGAGTCAGTCTGCCCACACCGAGGAGTCAGTCTGCCCACACTGAGGAGTCAGTTCGCCCACACTGAGGAGTCAGTCTGCCCACACCGAGGAGTCAGTTCGCCCACACTGAGGAGTCAGTCTGCCCACACTGAGGAGTCAGTTCGCCCACACTGAGGTCAGTTCGCCCAAACTGAGGAGTCAGTTCGCCCACACTGAGGAGTCAGTTCGCCCACACTGAGGAGTCAGTTCGCCCACACTGAGGAGTCAGTCTGCCCACACTGAGGAGTCAGTCTGCCCACACTGAGTCTGCCCGAGGAGTCAGTCTGCCCACACTGAGTCAGTTCGCACACTGAGGAGTCAGTTCGCCCACACCGGAGTCAGTGCCCACACTGAGGAGTCAGTTCGCCCACACTGAGGAGCCTGCCCACACTGAGGAGTCAGTCTGCCCACACTGAGGAGTCAGTTCGATTACACTGAGGAGTCAGTTCGCCCACACCGAGGAGTCAGTTCGCCCACACTGAGGAGTCAGTTCGCCCACACTGAGACGTCAGTTCGCCAACACTGAGGTGTCAGTTCGTCCACACTGAGGTCAGTTCGCCACACTGAGGAGTCAGTTCGCCCACACTGAGGAGTCAGTTCGCCCACACTGAGAGAGTCAGTTCGCCTGAGAGAGAGAGAGAGAGAGAGAGAGAGAGAGAGAGAGAACGGATTGAATGAGTGCTTCTTATAGTTAAATGGTTAACCAGTTAAATAGTTTAATCTAATTATAAAAATGAACCGTGAAAGTAGGTCTCGTCATTACAGAAAGCCATCGTATGCACTCAGTTCCTGACATGATGGCAGTCTGTCCAGAACTCTGTATTTCATGTGGTTTTCCTGTACGGCCAAGACAGGAAGGGCTACAGTGCGAGTTCTGCTGCAGGTGGCAACACAGAAAATGTGATACCGGTGCATCAAGAGGAGATTATTGGGCAGCCGTGAGGTCTGACAATACAATTGACTGGACTTGTACTTTGTGCACTAAGGAAGAAGCTACATCTCAAGACATTTCAACTGAAATAGAATCTTCATTTGGTGTACATCTGCAAGACAATTTGAGTGAGGAACAAGGTATTTCTTCACTGGAACTTGAAACATCACTTGATGACCCACCCCTGCAAAGTGAGGCACAAGTTAACCCTCCTGTGTTGCCCTCGTTTCAGCTATTTGAGGGTGGCACCAAAAGAGGTGAAAACAAGCTTATTGATGATCTTGGATACACTTATAACATTAAACTAGGAAGGCCAAATGTAACATATTGGCAATGTACCGTCCGGCCCAAGGACAATCCCTGCAAAGCAACGGTCACACAAAGAAATAAGACCTTTGTGAAAAGAAATACACACAATCATCCTCCGTCTGCCGATTCATCTTCAACAACAAACATCACATCTCAGGTGAAGAAAATGGCAGTACAAGATATCTTCAAACCAGCATCTGCCATAGTTGATGAGGTGTGTGTGTGTGTGTGTGTGTGTGTGTGTGTGTGTGTGTGTGTGTGTGTGTGTGTGTTTGTCTGTATCAGTGGCTGCTCGTACTTAAAATTAGTGGAGGTGCTGCTCCCAGAAATTTCCCTCCACCAGCGCGCCAAGGTCGGCACTGCGTGACTGCGCCACTGAGGGAACGGCAGCCGCAGCCAGCCTCCTGTGTGCACAACTAAAATAAGGGATGGCTACTGACATTACGTTAGTTAGTAGTGGGTGCTGCATTTCCACAGAGCCTATGCACGGGCAGCCACTGGACTCTGTATGTCAGTCTGTGTGTCTATGTTTGTTTGAGGGTGATCGAGAGGAGTTAAGAATAAGTAGGAAAATGTTGAACATGCCAAAATTTTATACTATTAGGAATTGCGATTAATGCCAACATTTCATTCCATTCAGGTTCTCTTGCAAGAACTACGAAATAAACCTTGCCCGAGTCTTCCAAAGCCCGAAAACTTGGCTAGGACAGCGAACAGGCAGAGGGAAAAATTAAGACCTGCTGAACCCAAGGACCTAGCATTCGAACTTGACGAGAACCATATCCCAAGCAAATTCTTGAGAGCGGATGTGAGGATCCGTGGACGGCGCCACTTGATGTTTGCAACAGATCAGCAAATGGAACTTCTAAGCAAAGCCAAATCATGGTATATTGATGGGACATTCAAGCTCTGTAGACACCCCTTTTCTCAATTACTTACAGTAAATGCATTCGTAAGAACAGATCAATGTGCGAAACAAGTTCCCCTGTTGTTTGTTTTAATGTCAGGAAGAAAAAAAAGCGATTATCGTGAAGTTTGTAATGCACTTTTAAACTGTCTTCAAGAGGAAATTTCAGTCAAGCATATAACTATTCAATTGACTTCGAAAAAGCACTTTGGAAAGTGCTGCCTGAGGTGCTACCGTTTGTAACTATCAAGGGATGCGTCTTCCACTGGACACAAGCTATATGGAGAAAGGTGAGTAAACTTGTGGATTGTTCCAACACACACACAGAGAGAGAGAGAGAGAGAGAGAGAGAGAGAGAGAGAGAGAGAGAGAGAGAGAGAGAGAGAGAGAAGCAGCCAAATGTCAAGTGGCGTTGTTTTAAGTATTTCTTCTGTATTTTCTCCACAAGATACAACTTACAAGAGGTTGGGCTTCAAGTGACGTATACTCACGATGAAGCAACGTACAAGTTCTTACGAAAGCTGATGGCTCTTCCATTTCTGCCGGAGACCGAAATTCCTGCGATGTTTCAACGACTTTCATCCAAAGCAACGGGTACTCAAGTACGCCAAGCATTAAACTACATTGAAAGAACCTGGATCGACGGCTCTCTGTGGCCACCTTCCACTTGGAGTGTATTCCAGAAATCTGTGCGTACCAATAATGACATTGAAGGGTGGCATAATAGGCTAAATAAACGTGCAGCAGGTAGAAGTACATAGTTTACAGTTTTATGTATTGGTAAACCTACTGCATAAAGAAGCGCTATTAACATCTATACATAAAAGATTGGTGTCCGAAAGAAAGCTCAGCAGGATTCAACGAAAACATTATAAGGACCTTCAGAAAAAATTATTCACTCTTTGGGACGAATACGTGATGGGCGAAAGATCAGCGTTTAAGCTTCTGAAGTCATGCTCTTATTTGAATGGGCCAAAAGCGTAATGTTTCCTACCTTACTATGAGTACTAAATATATTTTATTTTACTTTTAGAATACATGTTTTTTATACATGATTTGTTTTTAGATGATGTCATTTCTACATAAATTTTATATGAATGTCTACTCGCAGCATTTATTTTACTTTTAGAATTCAGATACCTTTAAATATAAGATGGTATTTTGTATGAACTGACTCCTGAGTGCGGGCGAACTGACCCCTGATTGTGGGCGAACTGACTCCTGATTGTGGGCGAACTAACTCCTGAGTGTGGGCGAACTGACTCCTGAGTGTGGGCGAACTGACTCCTGAGTGTGGGCGAACTGACTCCTGAGTGTGGGCGAACTGACTCCTGAGTGTGGGCGAACTGACTCCTGAGTGTGGGCGAACTGACTCCTGAGTGTGGGCGAACTGACTCCTGAGTGTGGGCGAACTGACTTCTGAGTGTGGGCGAACTGACTCCTAAGTGTGGGCGAACTGACTCCTGAGTGTGGGCGAACTGACTCCTGAGTGTGGGCGAACTGACTCCTCGGTGTGGGCGAACTGACTCAACTTGTGGGCGAAATGACTCAACTTGTGGGCGAAATGACTAAACTTGTGGGCGAACTGACTTGTGGGCGAACTGACATGTGGGCGAAATGACCGTAAACCTCTTTTTTCCCGCTAAGTGTAAGTGAACTATGAACTTCATAAATATATCCAAACAACTGATTATTATCAATCGCACGTGTAGTGTCAAGCACCCGCGAGTATAGGGAACTAGAGGTTTCAAAAATATATCCAAATAACTCATTATCTATCGCACGTGTAGTGTCAAGGGCAACTTCCCCGAGCCAGACACTGCACCTCACGGCTCACAGCACCACCACGACACCACCGTCACTGGCAAGAAGCTCACTGATCAGCCGACTGCAGGCAGGCGCGGGCCGCGGCGCAAACACGAGGTTGGCGGGAGAAACATTGTACTCCTACCAACCAAAGGACGGTTCTGCATCTCGTACGTTGGTTCTTGTGCATACTAAAGTTATGAAACAATTATATAACTCGGCTTTATATACCGCCTACACAGATATAATGCTTTGTTTCGTTTTCTTATCGACAGTGACCGGTTATGACACGTCTGGCACCTGCATCACTACGCTCCGCTCTTCCGTCGTTTATTGCAGAAACTCTTGTCAACCTTTTCACTGAACAAACTTATTCGTGTACTGACAGTAAGAATGGAAAGATCGACAGAGGACAGAGAGGCAAGAGGCTGGAGACGGTGCCGGAGCGGCGAGCGGCGGGGAGGAAGGAAGGCAAGTTAGACACAAGTGGTGGTTGGGGGTGACACACACACACACACACACACACACACACACACACATAGCAGATGCAGACAGAATGACGTATTTGTATAATTTCATAGACACCAGAAAGACTGATTTACAATATGAAGAGCCTGAAGTTGGTATTCTTATATTAGAGACGCTTCCGCCTCCTACATGAACTCAATGAAACTGCTTCGTTATAGTGAAACCATATTTGGCGTTCGCTCCCGCGGGTCCTTTCCTCCCGCCGCTCTGCCACACACGCCCAACACCCATCTTTTCCTCTCATGTATTAGCTCTAGGTAACATGAGATAAAGAGAGGCGTTGGGGCGGTGTTGCAGAAGGGACCCGCGGGAGCCAACGCCAAAATCTTGTTTCACTATAGGAGCACCGTTGCCAGATTATTGTCCTCAGAGCATCGTATTTACCATAACTATTGCCAAGAAACACCGATAATCAACCATTTTAACGATAACTATATATGAAGTCAGTTATTGGGGTGGAGGAGATAAATTTCGGCTCTGAAATCGGCAAACATAAGAGGTGAGTAGGACAGTCTGGCACCGCTGTAGGAGGCACGAGGGGACAGGGAGAGCTAGGGAGGGAGCGGGAGGGACACGGAAGGGAGGTACATGTATACAGTACCTAGTCAGCAGGTATAATAGTTACGCATTAATCCGTTTGACTTGTTCCTTCACCGTCGACACAATTTCCTCTCTGACTTCCATCGTGCGAGTAATGAGCGAGCGGCGGGACGGAAACTGAACTAGACCTCCGCCAAACACCATATTACTGCTGCCATTGACGCGCTGAGGATAAGTGGAGGGGGGGGAGAGAGAGAGAGAGAGAGAGAGAGAGAGACGAAACACAGTTGTCTATAAACAATCATTACTCTCTCTCTCTCTCTCTCTCTCTCTCTCTCTCAAATATTTCCGAATACACGAACTAAATCATTTACGTACATAATTTCTAGTTAAATATAATAAGTATCGGAATAAGGATAAGAACAAGAATAAGAATAATGATAGTGATAATGGATGATTTCGACGCTGCAGTTATGCAGTTACCGTGAACCGCAGAACCTTTGTGAAAAATGTTTGCCAGTCTTCTAAGACATTAACTATTGCACTAAGTGAGGGAACTGGTGGTTGACTGTAATAATAACAATGGGTTTATGAGTTGAATTTATTTATCGTGAACCACAGAACAGAGTGAAAATAATAGGCTAGTCTTCCATGTTGTTATCTATCGCTGCTAAAGGTGATTAAAAAAAAAGAATATACAAAATATACTATATTAGAACTACGTAGAACCGAGAATGAAAGTAATACGCCAGTTTACTAACATGTTATTTATTGTTGTTAAATGTGACAAACAACAAAAGAAAATGTTCCGCCCCTTCTCCCTTCCCTTCCTTATTTGTGGGTCAGCACCTTGGTTTGGGTTATTAGAAGTAGTAGTAGTAGTAGTAGTAGTAGTAGTAGTAGTAGTAGTAGTAGTACAGCAGCAGTAGTAGTAGTAGTAGTAGTAGAGCAGCAGCAGCAGCAGCAGTAGTAGTACTAGTAGTAGTAGTAGTGCAGCAGTAGTAGTAGTAGTAGTAGTAGTAGTAGTAGTAGTAGTGGTAGTAGTAGTAGTAGTACAGCAGCAGTAGTAGTAGTAGTAGTAGTAGTAGTAGTAGTAGTAGTAGTATATTCAACTAGAACCTCCATATTAAGTGTTTTCAACCTTCCGAGGAAAATAAGCGGCTAATAACTTAGGGCCGCTTTCACAGTCACTTTGTTTGTGTTGATCGTTGCCAATGGCGGCGATCGCCGCTATAATATTTCACGTGAAACCGGCTTATGGGGTAGTGGCGGTTGCAGACGAAGCGAGAGGTGTCGAGAGTGTGTGGTAAGGTGCGGTACTAGGCTAACCCCGCAGCCGCAACTACCCTATCGGACAGTTTTACGTGGAAATACTATAGCGGCGATCGGCGCCATTGGTAACGATCAAAACAAACAAAACGGTTGTTAAAGCGGCCCATGTTGGTAGCTCTGTACAGAATCTTTCCAGCTTAGATTTCCAAGGAAAGGCAAGTGAGAAGGTCTTTGTTCTCTAAATACGGTTAAATTTAGATGGTGTATACATCAAGGAGGGAAGTGTAGCAGTAAGGCCCGTACTCACAAACCTTTGGGGGGCTTACACACACACACACACACACACACACACACACACACACACACACACATTTGATAAGGCTTCGGTAGAGGCTGGGTTAGTATTTTCATGGGTAGTTTTATGAACCTAGTGATAGTTTTAATTTATCCCTGGATGGTTACCTTATACACGTGGAACATATTCTCAAACATTTCGAGGCTAGCACACTTACATTTGTTAAGGCTGTGGTAGAGATTGTGCTAGTATTTCCATGGGTAGTTTTACGAGCCTAGTTATAGTTTGACAAGGCTTCTGTACCACGAATGTTAGAGAACACACTTAAGAACCCGACTAATCTCCTTTGGGGCCTTGAGAACTATTTGTTGCAGGAGCCGAAAGCGTCTGAGAATACGGAGTCATTACGGCCCTTGACTTGTTGAATGAGGAGGCTGGCGTGCAGGCAGTGTTAGCTTGGAGTTGGAAGGAGGGGAAGCACAGGGTTACCACATATAACTCTGTAAGGGGGATGGACAGGTCGGGGCTTCTGGATTAATGTTGTGTACGTTGACTTTTAAATACTGTCTGCACACCCTCGTCCGGGAGAGTCTGGCAGGGGAGGGACACGCACTAACCACACCCACAACACACACTCATAATGACACACGGTAGAGTCAACAGTCGTGCCTAACGTTGACACAAAGGCTTGAATTTGTACACGCGTATAGTGGTAGTACCTGTGAAACTATACGAGAGAGAGAGAGAGAGAGAGAGAGAGAGAGAGAGAGAGAGAGAGAGAGAGAGAGAGACCTAGTGACAAACAGACACTTATTACAAATTATTTTTTTCATATTTTTCATGTGTATTTTGTTTGTGTATGTTTATATGTGTATGTGTAACAATGGACATTTGATTTTGTCCCACACACAGGCTCTTCAAATAGTCTCTCTCTCTCTCTCTCTCTCTCGTAAAACAATAATAAATCATTGCCATAATTAGAAGCTGCTTGTCTATTTATCTGTTTGTTTGAAAGTGATGCACATTTGTTTCATATAATCACTTACTCAGTAATTACAAACTGATAAAGCCATGTGTTTATGTATTTATATGTATTTATGTCCGTTTATTTCAAAGGGATAGAATGTTCAGATTATCACCTGCTTCTCATGAACTCTTTTCGTGCCTCCGCAGTGCAGTGGTTAGCATCCCTAACTACGAATCTGGGGGCCTGGGTTCGAATCCCGCCTGTGCAGTCAGGGTGAAACCCACCTGGCTGTTCACCCCCCTTTGAGACTGGTCGGTAATTGGGTACCTGGGGAAACCAAAGGAGGATAAACTGTGGCAACCAGGATGTCACAATTGCCCGTATCCCGTGTTATAGTAGGATATCAATGTATTATTATTATTTAATATCACCACGAATTAGGCCTACAATTGTCAATGGAAAAACCCACGACAGATAGATCACGCCACCTTATAGGAATGTCGTCCGTCAGTGTTTACCGTCTCAGTTTTGTATACTTAGCACTCCGATGGTGCGTGGAGGTCACCTTGACATACGTGACCAATTGTAACCATTATTTTCCAACCTGTAACTCGCCACTCCTTCACGAGAGTCCGACTGACACACAACGACAGTCGCTCTCGCTCCGTCGCTTCTTGTACATAAAGGCTACGAATATAATTCGCCTTAAGGAAGCTGAAGTCTTAATCAACACCCTTTAAACGCCCCCCGACAAGCCCGTTACATTTGGTTGGCAGCGGTCACCCCGCGCCTGTGCCTTCGCTACCTCGTTCTCCTCCAAGCCACGAGAACTCACCAACAAAACTCCGGGGACAGGCGTACAAGGGAAGAAGGAGTCAACGCACCTGCCGTCCGCGGCAACGCACCAGCCGTCCGCGGCAACGCACCTGCCGTCCGCGGCAACGCACCAGCCGTCCGCGGCATCTCACAAGTCGCCACCTACGTGCAACTCACAAGGCGCCAGCTACAAACATCTCACAAGTCGCCACCTACGTGCAACGCACAAGGCGCCAGCTACAAGCATCTCACAAGTCGCCACCTACGTGCAACTCACAAGGCGCCAGCTACAAGCATCTCACAAGTCGCCACCTACGTGCAACCCACAAGGCGCCAGCTACAAGCATCTCACAAGTCGCCACCTACGTGCAACTCACAAGGCGCCAGCTACAAGCATCTCACAAGTCGCCACCTACGTGCAACTCACAAGGCGCCAGCTACAAGCATCTCACAAGTCGCCACCTACGTGCAACTCACAAGGCGCCAGCTACAAGCATCTCACAAGTCGCCACCTACGTGCAACTCACAAGGCGCCAGCTACAAGCATCTCCCAAGTCGCCACCTACGTGCAACTCACAAGGCGCCAGCTACAAGCATCTCCCAAGACGCCACCTACGTGCACCACACAAGGCGCCAGCTACAAGCATCTCCCACGACGCCACCACCGTGCAACTCACAAGGCCAGCTACAAGCATCTCCCAAGTCGCCACCTACGTGCAACTCACATGGCGCCAGCTACAAGCATCTCACAAGTCGCCACCTACGTGCAACTCACAAGGCGCCAGCTACAAGCATCTCACAAGTCGCCACCTACGTGCAACTCACAAGGCGCCATCTACAAGCCTCGAGCACACCAGCTATAAGCAACTCTACAGGCGTCCAGCCTACAAGCCTCGAGCACACCAGCTACAAGCCTACAGGCTCTACAGCCTACAAGCCTCGAGCACACCAGCTTCAAGCAACTCTACAGGCGTCAAGCCTACAAGCCCCGAGCACACCCACAGGCCTACGCAGCCGATAGCGAGGCCACAATCTACGCCCCCCTTTCAAGCCAGCACTGCTACGTACCCTGCAAGCCACTCCACGATACGGCAGAGGTATTCACACCTGCAACGAGGAGGCACGCCCCGCTGACCTTGGGACACCCCGCATGCCCCTCGCTCCACAGCTGGCGGCACCACCGCCGCTGCCGGGAGCATCGGCCCAAACCTCTTCCGACAAACAGTCAGCAAGGGTACCCGCGGACATCTCCCGGTGACTGCAAGCTGTTCCCACTACCGTCTCTTGCAAGGCGTCTTCTCAAGAGGTTACACACCCAAGTCGTCTTGTCTGCCACCGCCGCCCATCTCTTCCTATACCAAGGACGACGCGGCCATCATACGTCTGGCGGCTGTGTACCAGCTCCCAGCCGCGCACCGCGGCCGCTCATTTTGCTGGGTCAGCAGTTTTTCAACCTCCATTGCGAGTCCTCCGATGTCAGCCCATCCCTCACCTCTCACCGCCGCTGTGGCCGCGGCCGAGGTTTCCTGACGCGCCTACAACGACTGCACGTCACCCAGGGCATCACAAGCCGTCGCCCTCTCCACTACATCAGCTGACTAATCTTGGTATTTGTGGATATTCCCTTCTTGTCCAAATATGCCGACTCGGCTTATTTTCATTATTGTCCGTGCAGGGGCACGATTTTTTTTATTTCTGTGTTCCTAACGCTGTTAATCAGTCATAATTGTGGGAGTAACGTTCATTCGCATACGATATTGATTCTTTCTTATTGTTTGCTAGCGAGTCTATTGAGTATAGTGTGATTTCCCTGATCAAAGTTAATCTTCATCAGTGTGCCCTGCCTCCGTTTTCTTTTCACCGCTCGAGAGAAACCGTGAGCATCAATGGTATACTCACTTAACATACCACTTGTTTATATAGTTATTCTTTCTATATATACCCATATCATTAGGGCATTCCATTATAACCTTAACTTCTATTACGTCTAAACAGGCACCTTGCTTGCCATTCTTTCTTGCCTTTTTAGGGTTTCAACGCAAACTATTCATTCATACACGTTCCGTTTATTGGTTCATATTTACAGCTATCAACATATGCTCCTATTTTGTAAATGATTTACACCTTTAACCAGTTGGCTCGTCCTTCAAGTGAAGAGGGACTGGAACACTTCCCCCGACAAGCCCGTTACACCCGTGGTAATGGGTTCTCACCCAACACAGGCACAAAGGCCAATGCAACACAGGTGAGCACCGATGCCACGCGCAGCTTTAGCGGATCTCCCTATAACTTTACCCATTTAGTCATGTGAACGTTTCAGTAATCACAAACTAATGAAGGCGCCCCGTGTGCCGACGGTTCCTGCGTGTGCCCCCGCGGCCCAGGAGGCAGGTGGCTCAAGTCGCCCCGCGCGGCCCCAGGTCCCGCCGGAGCAAGGCGAGGAACGTGACCACCCGGCCTCCCACTTACAGGTTCACTTCCATTACAGTGCACAATGCCGCGGACTCCCACTCTTATTATGCCCCGGAAATTGGCTTCCGTGCAGAGGTGGGCTAATGCGCTGTTTGAGATTTCTTATTTATGCCTATTTTCATTACTGGGGTCTGGAAAGGTTAAGGTAAGGTAGAATAATGAAAGCCTATTTTGGAAGAAGGTTTGTCCTTGGGAATGGTCTGCTACCAAGATATTTCTGAGTACCTGAAGTAGGTAAAGAAAAATAATAAGTAGCACTACCCCACTTTCATTACTGTATAAGGGCTGGAAAGGTTAAAGTATGGTCACGGGTATATATTTTGGAGGAAGTTTCGTCTTTAGGGAAGGAACTAATACGAAGATATTTCAGAGATTGGCTGAAAGAGGAAAAAAAAGTACCCCAATATGACTTAGGGCAATACTGGTTCATTATTTGCTTTAGGAAGTTAACAAAAAAGTAATGAAACGAATATATAGTTAATTATTCTCGTGATGGTGGTAGTGGTCTGAGAGAGAGAGCCCGGGCAGACCCAGTATCTGAGGCCGCCTACTCCTCGCTGCCGGTTAAGTGGCCCAGGCGAGTATAGGAAGTACCTATACTCGCCTCAGCACGCTCCCTTCTCACCCTTTCTGCCTTAGACGTGTTATTCATGGGGTCGGTCTGCCCCTACCACCTACCTACCTACTACTACCTACCTAACTACTTGCCTACCTGCCTATCTCTCTACTTACCTACCTACCTTTATGCTGGGAGTTAGGAGGCGAGCATCATGGAGTACGGGAACAGACATAGGTTGAAGACACTATAAGGATGCATAACGTCCTACGATAGAGTATACAGAGCGTGTTTTAAGCAAGTATATCCGAATAGCGAAGCAGAATAAGAACAAAATTAGTTCGCACCATATTCTCTTGTGTTGGTATGTGGCAAAAGGGAACTGACAGTCGGAGGCAGAGGCGAAGAGGATGTAGAAGAGGCACTTAAACCATCAGTCCGCATGTATATAGCCTAATAGCAGATGAAAATAAAGACAACATCTGTTCTCATCGTGTACAGGTAGCAAGAGAGAGCTGACATTTGGCAGAAGAGGCTGGATCATGAAGTAAGGCGAAGAGGAGGTAGAGGAGGCACTTAAACCACCATTCCGTAATACCTAATTAGAATAAAGGCAGATTATATTCTTACTTATGCTTCCGTGTGGAGGCAAGAGGAAGCTTACGGTTGAAGGAAGAGTCTGGGTCATGGAGGAGGGCGAAGAGGGGAGAGGGGTCACTTTAAACCACCATCCCGTAATACCTAATCAGAATAAAGGCAGATTATATTCTCACTTTATGCTTCCGCGTGTACAGGAGGTAAAAGGAAGCTTACAGTTGGAGGAAGAGTCTCGGTCATGGAGGAAGGCGAAGAGAGGAGTGAAGGGGCACTTAAACCCCCATCCCGTAATACCTAATCAGAATAAAGGCAGATTATATTATTACTTATGCTTCCGTGTGGAGGCGAGAGGGAGCTTACAGTTGAAGGAAGAGGCTGGGTCATGGAGGAAGGCGAAGAGAAGGGAGGAGAAGCACTTAAACCACCATTCCGTAATACCTAATCACAATAAAGGCAGATTACATTCTTACTTTATGCTTCCGTGTGGAGGCAAGAGAGTTGGAGGAAGAGGCTGGATCATGGAGGAAGGCGAAGAGAAGGGAGGATGAACACTTAAACCACCATTCCGTAAATCACAATAAAGGCAGATTACATTCTTACTTTATGCTTCCGTGTGGAGGCAAGAGGGAGCTTACAGTTGGAGAAAGAGTCTGGGTCATGGAGGAAGGCGAAGAGAGGTACAGAAGGAGCACTTAAACCCCCATCCCGTAATATCTAATCAGCATAAAGGTAAAGTTTTCCTGGGTTGACATTGTGTTATTTTCTTGCCCAATTGTTATCAGTTCTACGCACCATATGACCTTCCCAAGTCTGTGTTATGTCATATTCATTGAGTTGGCTTCTTTCGGTACTTGCGACAGCGTGAGCGAGTCGCACGAGGTCAGAGACAGCCACACCTCAGGGCGCGGGGCAGCGGAGCACCGCTCGCCTGCCCGTCACCCGTCTTCTCTCCTCTTCTCCGCGTTGTTCGCCCTTTTTATTTGCTTGTAGTTCGTCCGGAAGGGTGTGGGTTCCGGTTGATGACGGCTGATGAAAGTCATCATTTGCTGATCCTAGTGTCAGTTCATCACAGCTTCCCACGGCCAAAAGCACGACGTGTTGTTAAACATCCTGTTGTGCGACACCGACCGGGTGTCGCCACACGTATAATCATACATTCACATGTACATTATAATATACACATTACATCGCTCGGTTCTCTAAAAGTCGCGACCTCACGACTCACCCCACCTTTACAAATTGCCGTACCTACCCATGTTGCAGTCGCCCAAAGTGTACTATCTAAGCGTGGTCTTGTTACAGTTGCTTTAAAGATTATCACAGAAGTCAGAGCCCGCCTAACGATACAACATAGGGAAATGCCAATGATAATAATCATGGAAGTAACAAGAAATGGGTAATGCAAATACAGGTTGAGGTAAATAGGGCTAGAGTCGTGGATGTGGAAGTTGAGCACTATTCCGAAAAAACAAAATAATAGCTCGAAAAATTATTTACATGATACATCCTAGAAAAATTAAATTGACTAAACTGTCATTGGGATACACGATAATGGAGCTATTTGGAATAGTAAAAAGAAAAAGGAACAATCCTTGAAGAAGATCTGCTTCACACTGAACCTTCGAGTCACACCTGGACAAAAAACTGTCGCAGTGTCGCTACCCTCGGCACGCCATCGAGGCGGGTGGGGTTTGCAACAATAGATAAGGTTGTGTGAAAAGAGGTAATGTTATCCGTAGAGTCTCCTAATAGTTACAATGTGATAACAAGGACAAGTCTGGAGAACCTTAGAAGCATCGGCAGTCAGCACCACTAACTCCTAATACTCCGTTTTTCAGGTCTACAGTACTATAAAAGAAAATCCTGTCACCAAGTTGTGAAATCACTTGTAATAAATCTCACTGAAATATGTAATTCCAGCATAATTGATTAAAGTAATTCCAGCATTAATAAACATCAAAGTCTGCTTACTTCCAAAGCTTACAGATATTCACATGCTGGTTACGATAAAAGTTAGAGACAGCATCTGTTCAAGTTAAGTCTGTCAGTGCAGAGAAAAAGTATGTTTTAAGCAGAAGTACATGAGGTTCAAGGTTAAATTGTACCTATCCCTATGTTAGTCTACACCCTCGGTTATTACGGCTCCAATTAAATTAAGAAGACTGACTGCCTTGCATCAACTCAGCAATAAAAGAAAATAGTGGGTTAGAGTGAAATGTATTACTCAAGCACTCCCCTTCTCGCATGAAAAAGATGCAGGCAAAAGCTTAGGAACCAAACATAAATTAGTAGATGCGAGGATGCAGGTTATAGTCGTGTGGTGGAAAGATACACAAAGCAGCGTCAGGATGAGCCTCAAGCCGGTGCTAGTCTTTGGAGACGATCACTATGCACCATTCTGTGCAAAAAAAAAAGATCGTAAAGCTCAAATTTCCAACCACCTATTTATCTGATTATGTCTGCCTAAACCACGGGTAAAAGAACACATCAAGGAATTTTTGATTACCGCTGGTGACACCCAAAAAGGTTTAGGTCAGAGGGTCGCGAAGGCCCCCTCCCCGACGAACGTGTCGACGGCAAACGAAGCTTCAAAAAGGACCCAAAATTACTTTAAATGCCATAAAAGTTGGCTGATAAAACCGTGTAGGTTGCCAGTGGGGCTGTAGTCAAGGGATACTGCACTCCTTCGAAGAGGAACTTTAAGGACAATCATGTACACAATGAACTCTAGTAATAATCAGAACAGAAATGGTTTCTCCATCTGTCTAGTTTCCCTGTTTAAAACACGAGATCAAATTAGTAGATAGCCTATAGGCGTCCATTGGCCTATTAAATAGGCCACTCGTTTGCACAGTGTCCACAGCAAAATATGCACCCTTTATGAGGCTGTGTTGCCCATCTTCCCCAAATGTTTCAAGAAAAAGTGACCGAAACGCATCATGATCCTGTGAACGCGCTCCTGTTTTTGAGGGCCGGCGTTCCCGTTCCCGGGATTGACCTTCGAGCGGCTGAGAGATATTTTATCTCCCGGATTTGACACGAATGAAATGTCCATGACAATCTCACTTTGAAACAAGAAGTCCCTGGCTGAACAATCTGCCTCCCTTGATACCCTGCGAAAGGCCTAACTGCTGTTGTCGTTAGCGGGTGATTAGGGGCAGAAGCCATTGTGGGATTAGTAAGGTAAGTGTTTCCGATGTGTAACACTTTATATTTGTCATCGTTAAATTTCATTTGGCCCAATGTGCAAGTCGATCTAGATCTGATTGTAATGCTTCTTCGTCGAGTGTCGTAGTTACCTTACTAGCGATTTTTGTGTCATCAGCATATTTTGATACTTCGCATGTGAGCCCATCATCGATATCTTTAACAAAAATTAAGAAGAGCATGGGGCCAAGCACTGATCCTTGAGGTACGCCGCTTCTGACATCGAGTCAGTTAGATGAAACACCGTTTAGATTCTAAACGGTGTAATTCTAAACTTTAGAACTACTCTCTGTCTCCGCTCTGAGAGCCAGTCTACAAGCCAATTGTGAATGTTACCCGAGATACCGTGCGCCAATAGTTTACTGAGCAACCGTTTGTGGGGGACTCTATCAAATGCCTTTTGAAAATCCAGATAAATGATAACTACTGATCTGCCTTCATCGAACACTTCAAAAATAAAATGAAAAAAATTAAGTAAGTTAGTGAAACACGAACGTTTACTACGGAAGCCATGTTACGAATTATTTGTTATAATATTTTCTTCGAAGAATTTCACCATATTGTCGCGAATGATAGTCTCCATTAACTTACAAACAATCGATGTCAGGCTAATTGGTCGATAGTTTCTTGGATGAGACTTGTACCCCTTTTTGAAAATTGGTGTGACATTTGCTAGTTTCCAATCCGACGGAACTTTTCCAGCTGTTAAAGATTTTTTGAAAAAGATAGAGAGCGGTTTACAAATTTGATGTATGATTCCTTTTATAATTCTAGGTGTAATTTTGTCTGGACCAGGAGCTTTCCTTACTTCATTCTTTTCAATTGTGCATTAAATGTCATTTTTTACGATGAGCACGCCATTCAAAATCTTTTCGGTCCTTTTAAGCTCCGGCGGTTGAGGTGATGAACAATCATCGTCGGTAAATACGGATGCGAAAAAGTTATTTAGAATTGTAGCCATTTCATTTTCATCGTTCGTGTGGTTACCATTGTCATTAGCAAGCGGTCCGATACTACAAGTGAGTGATTTTTTATTATTTACATAGCTAAAAAATTCTTTAGGATTAGATTTACTTGTTTCCGTTATATATTCGTCAAGATTTTTCTTGCTACGTTCTATTAATTTCTTGGTTTCGCGGCGAATTCTGTCCAACTCTATTTTCTAAGCCTCACTCTGGATTGATATATATCTACTGTATACGCGTTTTTTTTAGAGAGAGGCTATTTTGAATTTCGTTATTCCACCATTTGGGTTTCTTCTTAAAAGTTGAACATCTGTTACGATATTGTGGTGAAGGCCTCCCACGATTTATCAATATCTGTTTCCGTCGAAATTATAGTCCAGTCAATGTTTTTTAGAATTGATCGGAGTCATACGAAATTCGCTCTCTGATAATCAGGCACCTTTTCTTTACTATGAGTTACTTGACTTTCTTTCATCTAGAACTACGTAGAACTAAAAACTGGACCAACATTTACTTCGTTGATTAGATCAGCTGTCGCTGAAATGATAAGGTCAAGTATATCATTTTCCCAAGTCGGTTATTGAACGTGTTGATGTAAATCACTTTCTAATAAATATGTGTACAGGTCGAGCCCTGTATGAGAATTCAACGGTTCGCCCTATCTTTTCACTGGCAAGTTAAGGTCCCCCACAATTACTGTCTCGCAACTGCTACTTGTTTCTAACATTAATGCACTTAACGCGTGGTCGATATCAAGAGTCTGCCCTGGCGGTCTATAGATTAGTCCAACTACTATTTTACGAGACTTATTTTTAATTTCAATGAGAATCATATCCACATTGGTTATAATATCTGTTTTCACGAATACTGAATGGAGAGAGTTGTGGATATATAACATAACGCCCACACCCTGTCTGTTCTCTCTTTCATGACTAAAAGTCGTATAACCCGGTAATCTATATTCCGCAATGAAATCTCTATTTGAAGAGTCTATCCAAGATTCTGTGATTCCGATGATGTGATAACGATTTGTAGCTGCTAGTGCTTTTAAGTCTTCAAATTTGTCACGTAGGCTACGAGCGTTTATATAGTAAGTTTTAATGTGATTCGAGTCGGGAGTTGCGCGGGCTGAGTGCTCCTTCACGGTGGAGCTGCTGGTGTTCTCACCTTGGCGTTGTTGTTTTTTTACATTCAAAGAGCCACTTGGTCACAGAGCAGCCTCCCGAAACGGGCTGCTCCAACAGGATTTAAGTGGATGCCATCGGCAAGGAACAAGTCCGAATCGTAGTAAATTTTTTTCCAGAAGTTAACGAACTGGGCGTTTTCTTGTGGGCAAAGGGACTGAAGTCTGTTGTTCGTGCTGAAGGCCTTACTGTAAAAGCAAGGTTCGGCACCGACCCTTGGGAGAATTCCTGAGATTATGATGTTACTGGCATCCGTTTTTCGTTTATACTGCTTGATCATGCGGCTGTATTTTTCAAGCAGTTCCTCAGAACGGGTTGTCCTTACGTTATTTGTGCCCGCGTGAATGACAAAGAGGGTGTTTCGGTCAGCATTACTCGTGACATCATCGCACGCTGCGGTGATGTCGTCCAGTCTGGCACCTGGATAGCAGTAACGTTTTCTGCTGCCGTTTGATGAACGATCACAGAACTCAAACAGCTAGCCACGCACCATGGAGTACCCAACTAGACGAGTCTCAAACTCATCCTCCATGGTGTCTGTCAGCACCTGGAACATATTGAAGGTAGTGGGGGTCAGTAAATGTTTGATTGCCTGCTTCGGTTTGGCTCCATTCCTTACAGGTTGGAACCCGTCATCCTGTGAAGCAGGAAGAGAACCGTTATGTGGGGCAGGCTGGGAGGTGGCCTGTAAGGCAGG
>NW_026112142.1:252500-296001 GCF_024679095.1 Eriocheir sinensis
ATGGCTCATTAGGGAGTTCGCCGAGACCATGCGGCCGCAGGGAGACGAGAAGGCGGTGCGCATCACCCAGGAGATTTTTGACGAGGCGGGCATCATCAGGGACTTTGAGAGCGCCGGGACGCCCGTTCACGCATACCGGCCCAGCCGCGTCGCGAGGTGGGAGGGCGGCAGAAGGCGGCCCGTGAAGAGGCTGCGTGTGCCAAGCAACTATCTGAAGGGCCTGACGCGGGAACAGGCCAGGACGCTGCTTAACAACAACGTGACGGTGTCTCTGGTACAGGGAAAAGCGGCTGGCTGTCACGGCCTGCCCCCGCTACGTCACCATGGCAGGAAAAGAAACAGACCCAATCAAGGCCCGGACAACCTTCATAGGCACACCTGCAAGCAAGGGAGCTGCCAAGCCCTGTCATCTACCTGTGCGGGCACGGGCACCACGGAGCTTGCCCGCCGCCCAACAAGTCACACCTACAGGCTCCCCTAAGAACAGCCACCCCACTGAAGACGGAGCTACACTTAAGGAAGAACAACTTATAGATTACGGAAACACGCGCCGCCCACACTGCCGGCCGTTCTGGATCCTTCATGCACCAAAGAACTCAAGCCTACCGGCTTCTTTCAGACTCCTTATGTTCTTATGTTCTCTCTTTCTCTCTCTCTCTGTTATCTATCTATCTTTCTATATCTCGCTCTCGTTCTCTTCGTCCCTTCTCACCCTCCTTTGCTCCTTCCCTCCTACAAAGCATCCCCGTCTACCTCTCCCATCACCGTCACGTTATTACCCGTCTTTAGAAATGAAGATCCTCGAGATGGTAATATAAGTGGTGTTGATGGGAGTGACGACAGTGATATCACGCGCGCTTTTTCCCAAATATCTCGTCTCGCAAGGCTCCTTAAATCCCTGAAAGTGGCTCAGAGTGACGACTGAAAGGTGGTGGTGGTGTGGGATGAGTGTGGGAGGATGAGGAGGCCGTTGTCGGAGGAGAAATATAAATGAGAAAAGGAGTCGATGGAGAGTGAGAGGTGAGGGTATGCTAAGGGAGGCAATGGAGTGAGAAGAAAAGGTAGATTGAGAAGGGTAAAGGAAATGTGTCTTTATAAGCTTTATTTTCCAAGCTAATTATCTGCACCTTCGGTACCGGAATGAGTCTCATTTTATGTCAAAGAAACTACACAAAATACTTGAGATGATACAGTGATATTTCCAATAAGCTTAACGCTTACATTTTCAACATTATTCCTAGCATAAGGAGGCCCTCACGTGTTTTACTCATTCCAAGGATTTCTGTCATTCAACGAGCTCCAAGGAAGATGACACCCGCGTCGTGTCCCTCCCAGTGCCAGTGGGCGGAGCTTCGTCCAGCTACTCAGAACATAGACCAAACCGTACGGAGGCGCGTCAAAGTATGGCCAAGGAATAGTTCTTGTAATAGTAAAAACAATTTTGGCACAATAATAATAATTAAAATAATAATAGTAATAATAATATTAATAAGAATAAGAACATGAATAAGTATAAACAATGAGTGAAGATACGGAAACTCTCTCTCTCTCTCTCTCTCTCTCTCTCTCTCTCTCTCTCTCTCTCTCTCTCTCTCTCTCTCCGCGTTTTCCATTTTTTTTCATTATATTACGTTTTTTTCTAGATTTTCAGGGGGTGCAAATGCCCCCTCTTGCCTTACGTGCGGGCGCCCATGCCGGGGACGCGTACAGTGGGCCTTCTGTTCGTGTAGACCAGGATCCATATGAGCGACTCTCGTATGGATCCTGGTGTAGACTGTACACAAGCGTGCCGTGCACACGCTCATAATTATATAATGTATATCGTTCGATTTCGTTCCCTTTCTTTTCTTTTTTTTATATGCTGCTGGGCGAAATAAAGCTATTATTATTATTACCTCCGCCAACGAAGTTGGGAGGAGGTTATATTTTCGGTCCGATCAGTATGTTTATTTATTTATTTATTTGTTTGTTTGTTCGTGAGCAGTCTCCTGTGCACAATTTTGCGGATGTCTCAACCAATTTTTCAGGGAAGCTTCGTGTCCATCCAGAATAGAACCCACTAAAATTTTGATGTCAAAGGTCAAGGTCGCACAAAACGTCAGATTGGCCTTAGCTTCGGTTCTCGTCATCGTAGATACTTCAGACTTGGTTCATATTTTAGCTCATGGAAAGACGCACCTTGCATGGCCTTGACCTTGGCCTTTGACCTTGACCTCGAAAAGTTCACACAAGGTCAAAGTTTAAAAAAAAATAGAATTTCATCAAATTTCGAAGCAAATGCTTCCATATGATGCGTGTTCATTCAGAACAGAACCCATTAATATTTTAATGTCAAAGTTCAAAGGTCAAGGTCGCACAAAACGTCAGATTGGCCATAACATCGGTTCTCGTCATCGCAGAGACTTCAGACTTGGTCCATATTTTAGCTCATGGAAAGACGCACCTTGCATGGCCTTGACCGTGACCTTTGACCTTGACCTCGAAAAGCTCGCCCAAGGTCAAAGTTTAAAAAAAATAGAATTTCATCAAATTTCGAGACAAATGGTTCTATATGATGCACCTTGCATGGCCTTGACCTTGACCTCTGACCTTGGCCTCGAAAAGTTTGCCCAAGGTCAAAGTTTAAAAAAAAGAAAGAATTTCATCAAATTTCGAAACAAATGGTTCCATATGATGCACCTTGCATGGCCTTGACCTTAACCTTTGACCTTGATCTCGAAAAGTTCGCCCAAGGTCAAAGTTTCCCCCAAAAATAGAATTTCATCAAATTTCGAAACAAATGCTTCCATATGATGCATAGGATCGCAGTTGATGCTCATACCGATTTTCAGGACGATCTTTGGCGGAGGTGTGCACTCTCCGAGTGCTATGCATATAGTTATTAGTATTTGCAGTAGTAGTGAAAGTCGTCGTCGTAGTATTCATAGTGGGTAGTAGTAGTAGTAGTAGTAGTAGTAGTAGTAATAGTAGTAGTAGAATAGTAATAATAGAGAGAGGATATGTGGATGAGGTAGAGGAATTAGAGGCTGGAGAATGAAAGAAACAAGAGGAGGAGGAGGAAAAGGAGGAATGAGAAGGTGGGACGAGTGCAGCAAGGAATAGAGGGTGAGATGAATAATGAGGAAGAGAGGAAACGTGAAGGGAAGTAGTGGTGAAAGTTGGTTGCTCATGAATGATTTAAAGTGCAAGGAAAGGGGTTAGGAAGGAGTGGAGGGAGAGGTGTGTTAGGAGCACAAGGCGGTAGTGTGTAAGGAGGAAGATTAGGAGCAGTTGATTGCTGGTATGTAAGTGAAAGGGGTGAAAATGTATGGACGATGAGGAAGAGAACGCAGAGGAGGCAGAAAAGAAGGGGGAAAACCAGGAAGGATGTGTTAAGGGGTTTGCGGAGGTACAAGCAAAAAAGCACAGGAAAGTGTTTAAGTGGCAAGTTGTGAGGTGGCTGTGTGTGTGTGCCCGGAGGAGGTGAATGAGTGGCGGTGACAGCGCGGAGAGTGGAGGTGACGGAAGGCTGATAAAGGGACGTGGAAGGAAAGCATTTATCTCGAAGCAAGAAGGGAAGGGAAGCACCAGGGATAGAAGTAACAGAAGGAGGAGGAGAAGGAAGAGGAAAAGGTGGACGAGCAGCATCGGCAGTATTTAGAAACAAGAAAAAAGGAAAAGCAACAGATATAGAGGCAGTAGTAGTAGGAGAAGGAAGAGGAGAAGAAAGAGAAGGATAAGGTGGACGAGTAGCAGCAGCAGTATTAAGTTGTATTTCATTAAAGGCCAGAAGAAAGTAACCAAAATATTACTGCACACAAACAAGGCAGCATCACCAGACCTCTTTCAACATCACCTGCCCCCCAAAACGAACACCTTCAACACCGCAACACAAAAACGCAACAGTCAGTCAGTCAGCGCGCGACCTTCCTCAGTCAGCGCGCGACCTTCCTCAGTCAGCGCGCGACCTTCCTCAGTCAGCGCGCCACCTTCCTCAGTCAGCGCGCGACCTTCCTCAGTCAGCGCGCGACCTTCCTAGAGTCAGCGCGCGACCTTCCACAGTCAGCGCGCGACCTACCTCAGTCAGCGCGCGACCTTCCTCAGTCAGCGCGCGACCTTCCTCAGTCAGCGCGCGACCTTCCACAGTCAGCGCGCGACCTTCCTCAGTCAGCGCGCGACCTTCCTCAGTCAGCGCGCGACCTTCAAAGTCAGCGCGCGACCTTCCTTGGGTTCACACGTGAATTTGCCCCGCTGTTGTGTGGAGCCAGCTCGCTCTTTCCTCTGCTTTCCTCTGCTTTTGCGGTGTGAGGCGTTCTGTGCTTCTGTGAACTGCTGCTGTACTGGAGGACTACAAAACCAGGAGGATTACCCTGCCTTCTACTACAGACCGCTAAGCGTTCTGATTTAGTATTTACTAAGTTAGATAGTGATCCACAGTTACTCCTAGGACAAGTGTATTAAGCTTCCCACATCTACACTAAATTCAACATTCTTTCACGCCAACCCAGTTCTACACGGGTTTATATTGCTTTTGTGTTTTCTTCTCCTTCTATTATTAGGATACTTTACTGTGCTGTGATAATAGGACTACGTGAATCAGGCGCGCCAAGCTACGTTAATTTCTAAGTCCACACAAAACATAAGATAATCCACTTTCCGCGCAAATCTAGTGAAAACAGTTATTATCTTCTTTACGTAAGTGATTTCTAAGTATATTAATATTGACCCTTGTTTTGTCTTGGTGGGTAAAAATAACCGCGCCTTTTTACCCGAGACACACCCTTCTCCCCGGGGAATTGACCTGACTGCGACCTCACAGCAGCTGTTGGTTTGTTTTCCTAGATACACATTTTTGCCCAGAGATTTGACCTGACGACCTCATCGCAGCTGCGTACTTTGTTATCGTCTTAACGCGCCTAATTGTTTCCGTCTTGCCTCGCCCATATCTTCACCATGACGTCCCTCAAGCGCTGTTCTGGGTGTGGCCTTCGCATGGCCAAGCAGTACTTTCTTTCCAAGGACGTTTGTAGGTTCTGCGTTAAGACTCAGAAGGATGATCAGAGGATCATAGAATTAGATAATAGGGTTATGACTCTCGCCGCCCAGGTAGACTTACTAGTTAGTGCAGCAGCAACAAGCCCCGCCTCCTCCTCTTCCCCTTCCTCTTCCTTTTCCTCTTCCTCTTCTTCCTCGTCCTCCTCCTCTCCAGTATTGTCTTCTCCCACACAGCAGCCCCTCCCATCCTCCTCCTCCTCCTCCTCCTCGACCATCTCCGCTCTCCCCGCTTCCCACCCCTCCTTCTCCTCTTCTTCCTCCTCTTCCTCCTCCTCCTCCTCCTCGCCTTCCTCTTCCGTCCCCCCTCTCCCCTCTCCCCGCCCACCCTCCTCCTCCTCCTCCTCTCCCTCTTTATCCTCCACGTCCTCCGCCTCTTCGCTCGTCCTTCCCTCCCACACCTGTTGTAACGGGCTTGTCGGGGGGGCGTTTAAAGGGTGTTGATTAAGACTTCAGCTTCCTTAAGGCGAATTATATTCGTAGCCTTTATGTACAAGAAGCGACGGAGCGAGAGCGACTGTCGTTGTGTGTCAGTCGGACTCTCGTGAAGGAGTCGCGAGTTACAGGTTGGAAAATAATTGTTACAATTGGTCACGTATGTCAAGGTGACAATTGTATGCCTAATTCGTGGTGATATTAAGTAATAATAATACATTGATATCCTACTATAACACTGTCCTTCACCTTCCCTTTCCCCCTCTTCCTCCTCCCTCTCCTCGTCCGTTCCTCCCTCCCCCACCTCACTCTCCCTTTCACCTCCTCCTACTTCCTCCTCCTCCTCCTCCTCCTCCTCCTCCTCCCCCTCCAATTCCTCGCCTTCATCTTCCGTCCCCCCTCTCCCCTCTTCCCGCCCACTCTCCTCCTCCTCCTCTCCCTCTTTCTCCTCCTTGTCCTCCGCCTCCTCGCTCGTCCCTCCCTCCAACACCTGTCCCTTACCTTCACTTTCCCCCTCTTCCTCCTCCCTCTCCTCGTCCGTTCCTCCCTCCACCACCTCACCCTCCCTTTCTCCTACTCCTTCTTCCTCCTCCTCCTCCTCCACTTCCACCTCCACCTCCTCCTCCTCCTCCTTTCCACTTTCCACCTCTTCCACAATTTCTCCTCGTTCTTCACAGCAGGTCCCTCCCCTCCCTTTCCGCTCTCCCCTCCCCCCTTCACCCACCCCTCCTGGCCCCTCTTCCGACCGTCGGGTTCTTGTTGTTGGTGATAGTCAGGTTCGTTATGTTGACAGGTATTTTTGCTCCAAGGATAAGAACAGGACGAGGGTGTGTTTCCCAGGGGCAGGGGTGGGCCATATATGAGACAGGATTGAGGGGTGTATGGCAAGCGAGGGATCGAACCCCATTGTCTTTCTCAGCTGTGGCGGAAACGACGTTTCTCGTGTTCCAAGCGAGGACCTTCTCAGGCGTTTTAGAGAATTGTTAGGCAGGATACGTGACGCTGGTGGGTCGCCAGTAGTGTGTGGCGTCCTGCCAAGGAGGGGCGTTGGCGATGGATGGCTGTCCAGGGCGATAGAAGTGAACAGCAGACTTGCTGAGCACTACGAACGCAATGGGTGGCTGTTCGTCGACAATTGGGACCTCTTCTTTGGCAACGACGCCCTCTACGCCCGTGACGGGATACACTTGACGTTCAAGGGTGTTGAGGCTCTCTCAGACTCCCTTGAGCGAGCACTTGGTACGCTGAGGGATTTTTTAGTATAGGCGAGGGGGGGGGGGGTAATGGGAGGGGACATCTAGCTCATAATATAACCAGGCAGCTTAGAAGTAATTCTAGGGGAGTAACAGAGGACGGGCTAAGAATCTTCTATACTAACAGCAGGAGCCTCAGAAACAAGATAGACTTATTAAGGGGTGAAGCTTGTTCAGAAAATTTTGACATAATAGCGATCACTGAGACATGGATAGACACTGCTAATAGAAATTTTAGATCAGAATTTGAAATAACGGGTTATCAGATGTTTCACAAAGACAGAAGGGGCAGAAAGGGAGGTGGAGTTGCGCTATATGTTAAAGACTCACTTAAATGTTTAGTTAACAATTCAGTCAAAACTAACATGGATTCAGAATCAGTTTGGGTGGACGTTTACAAAGGGAAAGAAAAACTAACTCTAGAAGTTATGTACAGGCCACCCAACCTTAACAGGCAGGACACGAGTATATTACTACAGGAGATTGGCAGGGCGAGTATGAGTAGAAATGTCTGCGTAATGGGGGACTTTAATTATAGGAATATAGACTGGGAAGACCTAGTGGGTGACCTGGAAGCCGAGGACTTTCTTGAAGTTATACAAGATAATTTCCTTAAGCAGGTAGTTACTGACCCTACCAGAGGAGATAACATATTAGACATAGTCCTAACCAATAATGGGAACTTGCTACGTAAGTTGGAGGTGGGCGGAGAGTTAGGAAATAGTGACCACAGAACGGTTCGTTTTAGCTTTGACTGGGCGGTAACCCACGAACCAAACCCAATGTTAGTGCCAGATTTCAGAAGAGCAAATTACGAGGGGCTTCGAAGACATCTTGAAGGGGTAAACTGGGATAATTTAGGGATTCATGAGGGCCAGAACTGCGGATTGGAGAGCCAGGAGAACAAGGTAGAAATGTCTTACAATAACTTAGTTAGAGTAATAGTAGAGGGGCAAGGACAGCATATACCACAGCGAACACTTAGAAAAGAAAACAATGATCCTAAGTGGATGACTCGTGGACTAAAACACGAGATAGGGTTAAAGAAGGGAATTTATCAGAAAATAAAGAATGGTGAAACACATCTCAGGGGCCGGTACGTCGAGCTATCTAGATTAGTTAAGAAAAACACCAGGATAGCAAAAAGGAACTATGAGATCAAAGTAGCAAATGAGGCGAAAAGTAATCCTAAGGGCTTCTTTCAGATGTATGGAACAAAAACACGGGAGAAAATTGGACCGCTGAAAACAAACACAGGGGAGCTAGTAGAAAATTACGAAAATATGAGCACATTGTTGAACGACTACTTCCTTTCAGTATTCAAACAGGAGGATCGATCGACTATACCGGAAAGAGTTCAGGCGTACGAGGGCGGGGATGGCGACAAATTGAGGGATATAATCATTACCAGGCAAGTAGTTCAGGATGAGATAGATAAGCTTAAGAAGAAGTCGCCAGGTCCTGACGGGATATTTCCGAGGGTACTAAAGGAATTACGTGATGTACTCAGTGACCCACTAACCGACATCTTTAAGATGTCGGTAAATACTGGCTATGTGCCGAGCCTATGGAAAGTAGCTAATGTGACGCCGATTTTTAAAAAGGGGGACAGGTCAGTTGCTTCAAACTATCGCCCAATTAGCTAAACATCGGTTAGAGGCAAGATGCTGGAGTCCATAATAGCCAGGAACATTCGGGAGCATCTAGAGAAACATTGCTTAATTCACGACTCGCAGCATGGGTTCACAAAAGGTAGGTCATGCCTCACCAATCTCTTGTCCTTCAACAATAAAGTATTTGAGGCGGTTGACAGAGATGAAAATTATGATGTAATCTATCTTGATTTTAGAAAAGCGTTTGACAAAGTTCCTCACCAACGACTGTTGCTTAAATTATAGGCTCACGGAGTAGAGGATAAAGTTTTGAACTGGGTCAAGGCGTGTCTTAGCAATAGGAAGCAAAGAGTGCAAATCAATGGTAAAAGATCTGACGGGATGTGTTACGAGTGGGGTCCCACAAGGATCGGTATTAGGTCCACTTTTGTTTATTATTTATATCAGTGACTTAGATACAGGAATTAGTAGTGATGTTAGTAAATTTGCAGATGATACCAAGATCGGTAGAGTAATTGAGTCGGATCGGGACGCTAGTATTCTCCAAGGTGAACTCAACAGATTGTATGACTGGGCGGATAAATGGCAGATGGAGTTCAATGTAGGGAAGTGCAGTATTCTGAGTGTAGATAGGAACAACCCCTCACATAACTATTGCTTAAATGACACTCTCATAAGCAGGTCTGGGTGCGAGAGGGATATAGGGGTCTTAGTGAGCTCTGATCTCCGACCAAGGGCACAATGCATTCAAGCTAGAAATCGAGCTAATAGGGTACTGGGATTTATTTCAAGGAGCGTAAGCAACAGAAGCCCCGAAGTCTTCCTCAAACTATATTTAGCATTAGTTAGACCTCATCTTGACTATGGGGTTCAGTTCTGGTCACCTTACTATAGAATGGATATCAAAATGTTAGAATCGGTGCAGAGGAGGATGACTAAGATGATTCAGGGGTTGAGAAACTTGCCATACGAGGAAAGACTCAAACAGTTAAACTTGCATTCTCTAGAAAGGCGAAGCGTGCGTGGAGACATGATCGAGGTTTATAAATGGATGAAGGGCTTTAATAAGGGAGACATTCATAAGGTTTTGTTCGTAAGAGAACCGGGTAGGACACGAAATAATGGGTTTAAACTGGATAAATTCAGATTCAACAGGGACATAGGCAAAAATTGGTTTACTAACAGGGTGGTGGATGAGTGGAATAGGCTTAACAGTCATGTAGTAAGTGCCAATACAATTGTCACATTCAAAAATAGACTAGATAAACATAGCTGGGCACGATAACAGAAAACCTTATTCCCGATAACCGATAACTGATAATGAAAAACCTTAACGGCGATAACCGATATTCGTTAACTAGAGACACAAATATAGGCGATAACCGATAACCGATACCCGATATAAATCCACAATTCCGATACTAGCTAGCGATAAGTCCGATAGGCGAAAACGATACTATATTGATATTTCAGGTAGAACAACATTGATTAATTAAAATTTTCATTATCTGTATTTTAGGAAACTTACAAAACCTTAAAACCACACGTTGGCACATACATATGGACGGTAATACTAGAAATGCCTGAACCGGTGTTGTGTTATTTGGCGTCCCCACCGTCAACGGTGCATGCTCAGACCAGCAAGCGTAGACCTGTACAGTCTCACAAAGCTTTTAAACCGTAATTAAGAGTTGCTGGAAGGCTGAATCAGACATATAGTACAACTACCACCATTCTCGCTGTTTTTAGAACGACACTCTGTACGAGTTGTATTTATATGTACAGAGTGTACGTCGTTCTAGAAACAGCGAGGATAATGGTACTGTATGTTGATTCAGCTTTCAGCAACTCTTAATGTTAAAAAGCATTGTGAGACTGTACAAATCTACACTGAATGGTCTGAGCATGCAATTCTGAAGACCAGTGTTTGTAAACAAAAGCGCCAGCTTTTGACGATGGGACACCAAATAACACAACACCGGGTGCCTTCAGTATCATGGCATGGTCACAACGAATATGGAATATCAAATTTGTGGCAGTGAATAATCATTTTTGGGGCAAAGTTAAATGATTTTTCTTTGATATATTGATTTTTGAGTAGCATAAAAAAAATAACCTAGTGTTTTAATTTTCATGATCTAAGTATGAAATCTCATCACCGAAGATATTTCATACCCCGAAGTTTTTTCATACAACACCGGGCCACGCATGCGCAGTAGGGACACAACGTTTTTTTCTGAGAGGCGGAAAAAAAGTAGCGATTATCGCTAGTTTGGTTACAAAAGTAACGAAGATACCGATATATATTTAAATAAGTAGCGGATGGTCGATAATCCGATTTTGTTATCAGCGATAAAGTATCGCGATAACTTATCGCGATAACGCCCAGCTATGTAGAGAAATTCATGGACAGCGATATTAGGTGGGGTTAGATACACGGGAGCTTAGGGTCAAAGGAGCTGCCTCGTACAGGCCTACCGGCCTCTTGTAGACTCCTGCGTTCTTATGTTCTTATGTTCTTATGTAAAACTTAATAAAATAAAACTCCCGTAGTTGACCCCCTTTCGGCCACCTCTTCGGATTCTTTACAGGAGCAGCGAGTAGCGGGCTTTTTTTTATTAGTTTCCTTTTTTTGTGCCTTTGTGCTGTCTCCTTTGCTGTAAAAAAAAAAATGCCTTACAAACACATTCATTCACGCAAACAAGGCAGCATCACCCGACCTATTTCAAAACCATCTGACCCAAAAGCCCCAAACAACTTCAACACTGTAACACAAACACGCAACGCAACACTAGGCCAATTAATTTCCTCACGCCCATTAAGCAGCGACACTCGAATCCCTTTGGTGTTAACGAGCTTGACCTGCTGAGCCAATCACCCTTAACGTGCATCAGTCTGGCGTGACGTGACCTCTTTTGACCTCCAGCGACCTGACCTGCACACGGCGAGCGAGGGTGTGGAGGTTGGGGAAAGTTGGTCAAGTGTGTGTGTGTGTGTGTGTGTGTGTGTGTGTGTGTGTGTGTGTGTGTGTGTGTGTGTGTGTCTCTCTCTCTCTCTCTCTCTCTCTCTCTCTCTCTCTCTCTCTCTCTCTCTCTCTCTCTCTCTCTCTCTCTCTCTCTCTCTCGAAATTCTCTTTATATCCATTTTTGTCATATCCTATACCCGTTCATCATTTCACTGCCTTTCAGTCTTTCCTTCATTCCCTCCCTCTCTCCCTCTTTCCCCCCGTTCCTACCTCTCTCCATCCCAGGTTACCGACACCCTTACCTTCTCCAATAACCTGTCGGACCTTGTGAACCCCCACAAGAGCCCTTTCCTTCTATTGGTTTCAGCTTCAAGAGTCCTTCAGGTAGGCCTCAATAGGGTGCCACATACCTCGTCCGGGGCTCGACATCAAAACAATACCTTTAACGGGGACGAGGGGAAAAGAGGCGCGCGCGCGCGCGCGAGAGAGAGAGAGAGAGAGAGAGAGAGAGAGAGAGAGAGAGAGAGAGACGTGACTAGGAACCATCCCGGGAGTCACATCCTCGCCTGGCTGAAAGAACTGCCTGATGGAGAGACACGAAAGAGAATAAAGCATAAAAATTGAACATCTCTCTTCGTCATGTACCATATTTATTTTTCCTTTTATTTGCCATTCCTGTTTTCACCTTCCTTAAGTTGGTATGTTTTCACTGTCATATCTTTCTATTTTGTATATCATGTGCGAAAGTAACGTGATTTAAAAATTTAAAACAAGCCTTTCATTATTTTCACTGAAGTTGCTAAATTCACTTTTTTTTGTTCTTTCATTAGGTTTCTTTCTTCCTTTATAATTTCGGATTTGTGTAATTTATTTTTACATTTTTTCCTATTGTGGTTATTCTCGTATCTTAATCTTCTTTTTTAATCCTCTCCTGAATTTTCTTTTGAACTTTGTCTTTGTTAAATAATTACTTAGCAAGTTTTCCACCTTTCACATTTCCTTTCCTGCTTTTACATTTCCCTCCCTTCATTTTTTCTTTTGGTTTTCCCTTTCAATAATTTTCCCATTGTGCATCCAACATTTCTCCCTTTCAGAGCACTTCCTCTTCCTACCTCATCATCGTCAGCAGCAGCATTGTCTCATTTAGTTTACTTACAGGCTCCTCGTTCTTGTACAGTTCATTCAGCGCCTCCTTTCATCCCACTGTTCATTGACTCATTCGTACATTTCATCCATTCATTCTGGGTAATACACAAAGCATCACTGTAGCGCTGAGTCCATTATGCGGTACAAGTCCTTGTTCTCCTTATACACGCCGACTCCTTAGTAGATGAGATACGCACTTTGCTGCTGGAGAAAAGGAATTCAAGGAGGAGATAACATCGCTTAGGATATTATTATCCCAGTTTTCATATATACTCTTGAAGAAATTCAGTACGTTGGTTAAGCATGAGCACTTATTCTTGAAACCGTGATGAGCATCGGAAATGATATTGTTGACTTCAAGAAACTTGACGAGTATGTCTCTGATAATCTCCTCGAGTACTTTTCCCGACACTGAAATCAAGCTAATTGGCCTGTAATTTAAGGCCTCGTTCTCGTCTCCCTTTTTGTAGATCGGTGTTACGTTCGCTTGCTTCCAGTCTTCGGGAACTTTATTTTGTTGTATTGTCAAATTATAGATGGCGGTGAGTGGCTTGAGTAATTGCTGCTTGGGCCTGGGTGACAAATCGTCGGGTTCAACGGAGAATAACAAAATGATTCCTAGGTTGAAATTTATCTTATGAACAAAGGCTTAAAGAAGTAAATTTATTCAGCCTATCAAAACGAAGAATGCGAGACGATCTAATAGAAGTGTTTAAAATGTTCAAAGGATTCAGTGATATTAATGCGGAAGATTACTTTGCAATTGATCGATCAAATAGAACAAGAAGAAATCACGATTTCGAAATAAGTGGTAAAAGATTCTCGTCGCACTTCTTCTTCAGTCGAGTCGTTAATGTTTTGTATTATCTTACCGGTGATGTCGTTGTTATTACAAAAGTTAAGGCCTTCAAGTATATATTAGAACAGTAGTTTGAATCCAACCAGCATCTGATATATTACTCATTGTCGTAGTAACGTTAAGTTTTTTCGAATACTGGTGTCCTTGTCCGTTTTTATCGCCCGGTTAGTGGTAGCAGTAATGGTAGTTCTTTCCTCTTTCCTACATAATTTCCATGCAGTTTTCCAAACTGCATGGTTCTTTTTCCTTTCCTGCCAGCTTTGGCTGGAGGGGTTGGGGGGGCAAGCCTTCGTCTTTGCTGTCCTTCATGTTCCACCTTTGATTAGATAGTTAGTGTAGCTTGTCACAAACAGCCTCGCAAGGACCATCAGGTCTGCTGTTGTTTGTTCTTACTTTTTGTTCCCTTTGTTCCTCCTCCTCCCTCCTCCCTCCTCCTTCTCCTCCTCCTCCTCCTCCTCTTCCTCCTCCTCTTCCTCCTCCTCCTCCTCCTCCTCCTCCTCCTCCTCCTCCTCCTCCTCTTCCTCCTCCTCCTCCTCTTACTCCTCCTCCTCCTCCTCCACCTACTCAGAAAAATGGCAGATGTCCTTCAACACTGCCAAATGTAAAGTAATGCATATCGGATCCAGAAACAGCAACCACACATACCACATGGGTGGCGAACCACTACATGTTGTGCAAGAGGAAAGAGACCTCGGGGTCACCATCAGCAGTGACTTGAAACAAACAAAGCACTGCAAGTCCGCCTGTAAGAAAGCCAATACAATGCTTGGGTTCATAGCGAGGAACTTCGAATACAAGACGCCAGGAGTTATGTTATCCTTGTATAATTCGCTGGTAAGGCCCCACCTGGAATACGCCGTGCAATTCTGGTCTCCTAATTACAGGAAAGACATTGAATTACTTGAGAGAGTACAGCGCCGCGCCACGAAGATGATACCATCACTGAGGACAAAGCCCTATGAAGAGCGACTCGAGCGACTCAACCTCTTCACGTTGGAAAAGAGACGCCTGCGGGGAGACATGATACAAGTCTTTAAGTACCTGAAAAAGCTCAGCAACGTTGATCACTCCAAACTCTTCACGCTACAAACCAACCTGAGAACAAGAAACAACGGAAAAACAATTCAAGCAAAGCGATGCAACACCGACATCGGCAGGAGTTATTTCTCGAATAGAGTTGTTCGCCACTGGAACAGCCTTCCTGCAGAAGTGGTTAGCGCAGAGACCATCAACTCCTTCAAGAAACGCATTGATCGCCACTTTGCTGCATCGGGAGTGAACTGAACGTTCACAATAGTAGATACACAAGTGCTTTAATCCTTCCCTGCAAGCCACTCCTATGGCAAACGGATTGCTTAAATCACTGAACGCAGGCAGCCTAGTATAGAGCCAACAAGCTTTTTGCGGCCTGCTAGTCCATGTTTCCATGTTTTACTCCTCCTACTCCTCCTACTCCTACTCCTTCTCCTCTCCGGGCCCCGACAATTTATCTCCTCGCGTGTTGAGAGAATGTAGTCAACAGCTAGAATTACCCATAACATTAATATTCAACAAGTCATTAGCACAGGCCAGTGTGCCTCTCGAGTGGAAAAAGACCAATATTACCCCGATCTTTAAAAAAGGAGATAAAAAACAAGCCAGTAATTATCGTCCTATCAGCCTTACGTCTGTCCTAATTAAACTATTCGAAAAAATAATCAGGGATAAAATGATCACTTTCCTTGAATCAAATGATTTGATAACTGATAGTCAGCACGGATTTCGTAGTAATCGGTCTTGCCTTATCAACCTATTAACTTTTTTCAACGATGTTTATACATGTTGGGACGCCCGAAACCCATATGACGTAGTTTACCTAGATTTTCAGAAAGCGTTTGATAAAGTTCCTCACGTTAGGCTTATTTCTAAACTGCGTTCCCACGGTATTAACGACCATCTATGTGCGTGGATTCATGACTGGCTCAGCGACAGAGAACAACGTGTAGTTCTTAATGGTGAAGCATCGGATTGGCAACCCGTCACCAGTGGCGTGCCCCAAGGTTCGGTCCTGGGGCCAACACTATTCATAATTTACGTGAACGACTTAGAAACTGATATACTATCAAAAGTAGCCAAATTCGCCGACGACACCAAATTAGGAGGTACGGTAATGAACAGTCAAAGTTGCGAGAATATTCAATCAGACTTAATAAGACTTGTCGACTGGAGCGAAAAATGGCAAATGAGTTTTAACGTAGATTAATGTAAAGTAATGCACATAGGTGAAAAAAATCCTAACTTTAAATATCAGATTCAAGGCCTTGAGCTTAGCGAAGTAAAACAAGAAAAAGATCTTGGTGTCATTATCAGTAACACTCTTAAAATGAGATATCAATGTTCTGCAGCGAGTAAAAAGGCCAATATGATGTTAGGATTAATATCAAGAAACTTTGATTATAAATCACCCGAACTTATAAAGAGATTATATTTAGCATTTGTAAGACCACACCTAGAATACGCCGTTCAGTTCTGGTCACCGAACTATATCAAAGATCAAGTTTTGCTAGAAAGGATACAGCGACGAGCAACCAAACAAATTCCAGCGCTCCGAAATTTGCCATATGACGAGCGTTTAAAGCGTTTAGATATGTTTTTCCTAAAAAAGCGAAGGATAAGAGGGGACTTAATTGAAGTGTTCAAAATCCCTAATGGATTCGACAACATTAAACCAGATAGTCTATTTCAGAGAGACACCAACACAATAACACGCAGCAACGGTATGAAGTTAAAGGGAAGCCGATATAACACATTGATACGCAAAAGTTTTTTCAATAATAGAGTCGTCGATCACTGGAATAGACTCCCACCGTCAGTAGTTAGCGCGCAGAGTATCATTAGCTTCAAGTCTTCATTGGATAAGTACTTCAGAGATATAAGATTATACTGACCCTTCTTCGCATGTTTTCAGCCAGATTGCAGCAAGACGTCAACCTAAATCCATATTATTCTCCCCCACAACCTAGATTGCAAGTAGCGTAAGTTTACAATAGAGTAAAGCAACAGTTAATGTCCGCATGACAGGTGGAGTGAGGTGTGGGTGCAGTAAGGTGACAGGTTACTGGTGCCGTGCCTAGTACCGCCGGTACAGAGAGTCTTCTTTCTCAAACTATATTTAGCATTAGTTAGACCTCTCATTGACTATGCGGTTCAGTTCTGGTCACCCTACTATAGAATGGATATCAAAATGTTAGAATCGGTGCAGAGGAGGATGAAGATGATTCATGGGGTTGAGAAAACTTGCACCGACGAAAGCTCTCAAACAGTTACTTGCATTCTCTCTAGAAAGGCGAAGGGTGCGTGGAGACATGATGAGGTTTTATAAATGGATGAAGCTTTAATAATAAGGAGAGGACATTCATAAGGTTTGTTGGTAAGAAGAACCGGGTAGGACACAGTAACGGGTTTAAACTGGATAAATTCAGATTCAACAGGGGACAGGGGCAAAAATTGGTTTACCAATAGGTGGTGGATGAGTGGAATAGGCTTAGCAGTTCATGTGGTGTGCCAATATACAATTGTCACATTCAAAATAGACTAGATAAATTCATGGGACAGCGATGGGTGGGGGGTTATATACAGGGAGAGCTTAGGGTCAGCTGCCTCGCCTCGGCCTACCGGCCTCTTGCAGACTCCTGCGTTCTTATGTTCTTATGTACTTATGTAAAACGAGGATCAAGCCTCCACCTGTGCCCCTGAAACTACACCTCACCCATCGTGAGTATTAGGGGGGATCCTGAGGCTGCCCTGTGTAGGCCACTCGGCCTCTTACAGTCTCCTTGTGTTTCTGTGTTCTTATGTTCTTGTGTAATGAAGTCATTTTCCCCCACAGCTTAGGTTACCAGTAGTGTAAGTTAAGGGTAGTAATTTCCTCTTATTTCTCTCTTTACTGTAAAATTTCCATGTCCCTTTCTTCCTTAAAGGTACATGGTGTTCTCTTCTAACTATTTCCTGCCGGCAGGTTGCCGGAGGGAGAGGTGGGTGGGAAGGAGCCTTCATCTATTCTGTCCTGTCCTACCACACGTAGATTACTAGTAGTAGCGGTAGTAAACAGACACCCTCGTCATAGACCGATAGGTCTTCTGGTGTCTGTTCTTCCTATGTCCTCCTCCTCCTCCTCCTCCTCCCAGACAAAAATAATAGTCACTTACCTCACTGAGGTCAAGGGGACGAAGTTCTGCAGACACACTTTTCTTCAGACGCTTCATTAAACATTTTTTTTTCTTTATTTTTCCTTCATTTAATCGCCCCACCTCCGCCTTCACCCTTCACCCTGCCAACAGAAAAAGGGAGAAAATGGTTGGCTGTGTTTGTGTAGGGACGTGGAAATGGTCGCTTGGTGTTGTGCACGGGGGTAAGGTGTTGGTGCCTGGTTTTATGTAAGTAGCATAGAAATGGTCGCTTGGTGTTGTGCACGGGGGTAAGGTGTTGGTGCCTGGTTTTATGTAAGTAGCATAGAAATGGTCGCTTGGTGTTGTGCACGGGGGTAAGGTGTTGGTGCATGGTTTTATGTAAGTACCATGGAAATGGTCGCTTGGTGTTGTGCACGGGGGTAAGGTGTTGGTGCATGGTTTTATGTAAGTACCATGGAAATGGTCGCTTGGTGTTGTGCACGGGGGTAAGGTGTTGGTGCATGGTTTTATGTAAGTACCATGGAAATAGTCGCTTGGTGTTGTGCACGGGGGTAAGGTGTTGGTGCATGGTTTTATGTGAGTAGCATGGAAATGGTCGCTTGGTGTTGTGCATGGGGGTAAGGTGTTGGTGCATGGTTTTATGTGAGTAGCATGGAAATGATTAATTGGTGTTGTGCATGGGTATGATAATAATTTTGTGTAAGGGGAAGATCATAACTGGGCACTCGGTTTCTCTCTGCTGCTGTTTTCCTTGCTGTTTGTTGTTTGAGATATGGAGTTTTAATATGACATTTTTTTCGTTGTTGTTTTTTGTTGATACTACTCTTTTTTATTATCTCTATCAATTGTTGTTGTTGTTTTTATTCCTGCCATTACTGCTTTTAGTCTCATTGCTGTTCGCCGTTTCAAGACAAGGGGTTTCAGTATCACTGTTTTTTTTTTTTTTTTGGTGGTGGTTTTATTTTCCCTCTTTTTTTGTTGTTGTTGCTTTATTTTCCTCTACCTGTTGTTTCCTATTATTGTCACTGCTGCTTTAATTCTTATTTGCAATTTCACGACGCGGGGCTTCAATGTCACTGCTCTTTTTCTCGCTGGCGTCATTACTGTTCCTGCTGTTGTTGTTGTTGTTACTGTTTCTTTGAAAGGCAGTTTGTTGTTCCTGTCACCGCTGCTTTCATTCTTTTGTTTGTTGTTAAGTAGAGCTTCAGTATCGCTTTATTTCCTGTTGTTGTTGTTGTTTTCTTGACACTGTGTTGCTAACATTTCTTTCCACTGCTGGTGTATCGGGCTTGTCGGGAGGCGTTTAAAGGGTGTTGATTAAGACTTCAGCTTCCTTAAGGCGAATTATATTCGTAGCCTTTATGTACAAGAAGCGTCGGGCGAGCGACTGTCGTTGTTTGTCAGTCGGACTCTCGTGAAGGAGTGACGAGTTACAGGTTGGAAAATAATTTTTACAATTGGTCACGTATGTCAAGGTGACCTCCGCGCACCATCGGAGTGCGAAGTATACAAAACTGAGACGGTAAACACTGACGGACGACATTCCTATAAGGTGGCGTGATCTATCTGTCGTGGGTTTTTCCATTGACAATTGTATGCCTAATTCGTGGTGATATTAAATAATAATAATACATTGATATCCTACTATAACACTGGTTCTTATTCCTGTCACTACTGCTTTTACTCCTATTGTTATTTTATTCTTGCTTGCTGTTTCACAGCACAAGGTTTTAATATGACTTTCTCGCTGCCATTATTACTATTACCGCTCCTGTTGTTGTCGTTGCCGCTGTTCCTCGCCGCCGGGCTACTGGTTTAATATCCTGCCACGTACTGATGGTGCATCGCGGCCGCCGTGGTTAATTTGGTCATTACTCGCCGGGTTTAATCTATCGTGGGAGGCGGCGGCGACTTGGATTAGTTCCATATTTTGTCTCCGCTAAACCCACGCGGTGGCGTGGTGGGCTGAGGGTGTGGGTTTGTTGGCGTTGGGTTAGAGCTGGTTTCTTGGGAGGAGGTGTGGGGGGGGGTTGCATCCTAACCACTACAATCGCATTTACTGATACAATAAAATAAGGAGTCAATGAAAAAAAAGTGACCTGAGTAGCCTTGACGTCCCTCTACTGCTTCTGGGGTGAGGCGCGGCGGCAGAGGGCCGGCTGACACAGGTGGGAAGAGGGAACAGGTGTGGGGAGGGAAGGTGACGTGATCATGCTTGAGTTATCTGGGGAGGAGGAGACGAGGGAAGAAAAGGGCGAACAAGAATAAGGAAGTGAGAGGCAGACGAAGAAAAGGAAATAAAATAGATGTTTAAGGGTATTCCCTTTTCCTTCTTTTAATACGTCTCAACTTCTCAGTCTACTTTATGTCCTCCTTATCTATATGTTTTCCTTTTTTCCCCTTCTTCGATTCTCGTTATTGTTTTCTTCTTACTCTTCTTTATGTTTATGTTCTTTCACCTCCTCCTCCTCCTCCTTTCTTATCCTTTTTCTCTTCCTGCTCCTGTTTTAAACTTTCCTTCCTAATATTTTTCCTTTATTTAATCTTTCTTCTTTCCCCTCCTCTTCTTCTTTTCAGTCTCCTACTTAACCTTCACTTCCTCCTCCTCCTCTTTCCTCTCCACCCTATCTCCTCTTCACCTTCCCTCATCCTCCTTTTAGCACCACCACAACCACCACCACTATCAACACTACCACCTTCACCTCACCTTACTCCTCTGCCTACTTTTCCTCCTCTTGTACGCACCCCCTCCCCACCACCACCACAATCTTACCTTTCTACTCCCTCCCTTTTCCTTCCCTCACCCCATTATTTCCCCTTTCCGTCCCGCCCCAAGAAGATCAACATTTCAAGGGAACACAAGAGGCCATCACATTTCCGCCGCCTCTCCGGGACACGAGGCAAAGCGGGGAACCGAACCCGGGCCCGCACCCACCGCCGAGCCATGACATGACGCCGGATGGAGGCTGCAAAAAGGCGATCGTGGGAAGCTTAGGAAAAGCAATACACTTCTTTTTTATATTGAAGGAGTTTTGTATTTATTATTCACGCACTGACTTGAAGCGGCGGCGTGGGACAAAAAGGGTGACTGGGTTTAAGTTATTGGTGCTTAGAGATTTAAGTTTTTTTTTTCTCACATGGCGTTGCAATGTTGGAAATAAAGAGAGATGATAGGAAACGTATTGGTTGGTATAGATTTTTTTCATATGGACTCGGGGCGTGGAGTAAAAAAAAGTGATATAATTGGAAACCTTTTGGTGGATGTAAAATTTAGTTTATTTGTTAGTGTTTTATTGCAGTTTAGTTGGAGTGAGTTTTTTTGTGTTTGATTATGTTTTTCCTTCGATTTATGATGTGTTTATAGATTAAGTATTTCTGGCGGCAATATTTTCTCCCTTGTATTGTATCCCGATTGTTGTTTTGTTGTAATTATTGTATTATTTATGTATAGTTTCCTTGATTTATTACTTTATGAACATATAATGCAAATAAGGCACATTCAAGGGAAGGTTACTCGCGGCTATAATGCTATTCCTCCTAATGATGGCTTTTGTGTTTTGTCTTTTTACGACTGTTTGTCTTTCGTCCATTTCCACCTTTGTTTATTGTTTTCTTTGCCTGCCTTTGGCTGTATTTGCGCTCTCTCTCTCTCTCTCTCTCTCTCTCTCTCTCTCTCTCTCTCTCTCTCTCTCTCTCTCTCTCTCTCTCTCTCTCTCTTACAACTAACAATAAACACAGCAATAATCTCCTTCCTCTTTAGGCTCGCTCCCATTTTCCATCCCCACCTTCTCTCCCTTCACTCTCCCCTTCCTTCTCTTCCCTCTCTTCCCCTTTCCTCAACCTTCCCCTCTCTTTCCCTTCTCTTTCCGTTCTACCTCAAATTGGTCACGCAATCCACCCTGGGAGGGAATGGGGAAGAAGAGGGGAGGAAATAGGAAGGAATATAATACGAAACAAATGAAATCAGAGAGAGGAAAAACTGCAAGGAACGAGAGAAAGTTAAAGAAAAAAAATAAGAAATGAAGAAAGTGAGGAGTGAGGGAAAGGGAACGAAGGAAGGGAAATGAAATAAGGAAGAAATAAAGGAATAAAGTTCGGTAAAAAAGGAAAGAAAGAAGGGAAATCAAGAAATTGGGAAGGATTTAAGAAAAGCGTTAAAAAGGAAATAGTCCATGAACCTGGTCTCAAAATTTTAGCCATCGGTACCATATTTGGTCAGGAAATCTCAGTGATTAACTGAAAGACAAATGTCTATAGTCTTCAACAATGCATGATAGCATTCTATATCTCTCAGCCCTCCTGTGATATCAGCCATTTCTTTGGTATCACTTGTGACTTAGAGGTTTCTTTCTTTCCTGTAGCACAATACATTACCTTTGGTAGGGCATGTTCTATATTGAAATGAAGCCTTACGAAATGAAGTTTCAGAATAATATAGCATGTTTGACTATCTGCGTAATGGCTGACTTTAATTATAGGAATAGACTGGGAAGACCTAGTGGGTGACCTGGAAGCCGAGGATTTTCTTGAAGTTATACAAGATAATTTCCTTAAGCAAGTAGTTGCTGAGCCTACCAGAGGAGATAACATATTAGACTTATTCTTAACCAATAATGGGAACTTGCTACGTGAGTTGGAGGTGGGCGGAGAGTTAGCAAATAGTGACCACAGAACGGTTCGTTTTATCTTAGACTGGGCGGTAACCCGCGAGCCAAACCCAGTGTTAGTGCCAGATTTTAGAAGAGCAAATTACGAGGGGCTTCGAAGACATCTTGAAGGGGTAAACTGGGATAATTTAGGGATTCATGAGGGCCAGAACTGCGGATTGGAGAGGCAGGAGAACCAGGTAGAAATGTCTTACAATAATTTAGTTAGAGTAATAGTAGAGGGGCAAGGACAGCATATACCGCAGCGAACACTTAGAAAAGAAAACAATGACCCTAAGTGGATGACTCGTGGACTAAAACACGAGATAGGGTTAAAGAAGGGAATTTATCAGAAAATAAAGAATGGTGAAACACATCTAAGGGGCCGGTACGTCGAACTATCTAGATTAGTTAAGGAAAACACCAGGATAGCAAAAAGGAACTATGAGATCTAAGTAGCAAATGAGGCGAAAAGTAATCTTAAGGGCTTCTTTCAGATGTATAGAACAAGAACACGGGAGAAAATTGGATGTTAGTAAGTTTGCAAATGATACCAAGATCGGTAGAGTAATTGAGTCGGATCAGGACGCTAGTATTCTCCAGGCTGAGCTAAAAAGATTGTATGACTGGGCGGATAAATGGCAGATGGAGTTCAATGTAGGGAAGTGCAGTATTCTGAGTGTAGGTAGGAACAACCCCTCACATAACTATTGCTTAAATGACACTCTCATAAGCAGGTCTGGGTGCGAGAGGGATTTAGGGGTCTTAGTGAGCTCTGATCTCCGTCCAAGGGCACAATGCATTCAAGCTAGAAATCGAGCAAATAGGGTACTGGGATTTATTTCAAGGAGCGTAAGCAACAGAAGCGCCGAAGTCTTCCTCAAACTATATTTAGCATTAGTTAGACCTCATTTTGACTATGCGGCTCAGTTCTGGTCACCTTACTATAGAATGGATATCAAAAAGTTAGAATCGGTGCAGAGGAGGATGACTAAGATGATTCAGGGGTTGAGAAACTTGCCATACGAGGAAAGACTCAAACAGTTAAATTTGCATTCTCTAGAAAGGCGAAGGGTGCGTGGAGACATGATCAAGGTTTATAAATGAATGAAGGGCTTTAATAAGGGAGACATTCATAAGGTTTTGTTGGTAAGAGAACCGGGTAGGACACGAAGTAATTGGTTTAAACTGGATAAATTAAGATTCAACAGGGACATAGGCAAACATTGGTTTACAAACAGGGTGGTGGATGAGTGGAATAGGCTTAGCAGTCATGTGGTGAGTGCCAATACAACTGTCACATTCAAAAATGGATTAGATAAATTCATGGACAGCGATATTAGGTGGGATTAGATGTCTTCAATCAATCAACTCTTTAAGTGATACATGAAGTCATGTATGACTTTGAAGAACACTGTAAATAGTGTAGCTAAATATACAATGATATGCTATGTAATGGATATTATGTTCATTAATCAAAAGATTGCAACGCCATTTCTATGATTTTACTCACATTTCAAAGAACTTAAGCCCGACTTCAGACATGTATCACTTGAAGATTTTTTAACGTTTTGTTCGTTAACATGACTTTCATGGTGGTTACTTTAACGTCAAATAACTCTCTTAATATAATAGCTACAGATCTCATACTGGTATCAAAGGAAAGCTCATAAGCTACAGAATGTGAAGTATTAGTCAGCCCATCAATATCAGGAACGATCACCTTATTGTAATGAAAGAAATGAAGTTCTATAAAAAGAAATTCGCAGCTCTGTAACATTAACATGCTTCTAACTGGTACAGATGAGTAGATATTCAACTGATACCAAATAAATGGCTGATATCACGGGGAGGGCTAAGAGATATAGAGTGCTATCATACATTTTTGATGACTATAGACATTTGTCTTTCAGTTAATCACTGTGAGATTTCCTCCCCAAATATGGTACCGATCAACCCCCCAGACTCAAGGACTAAAAGGAAAAGAAATAAAGGATAAAAAGGGAAGAAATTAGGGGAGTGAGAAGAAATAATGAAGAGCCAAATAAAAAATAGGGGAATGATGGAAAGAAAAGCGAAAAAATGGGGAAAATGTGCGAAAGTCATGAAAACAAACAAACAAAAAAAGGGACAGTTCAAGTTAAAACGAAAAAAGTCAACAACATTCTCGGAAGTGATGGAAAGAGCGGGTGATGAAAAGTGATGGGGTGCAGGTGAGGGGAGTTGTGTATCACCCCGGCCTGGTCACCTGTAACTCCCTTCAGGTAATATCTATGCACCTGGCGGGGTGACGGATGTGGGGAGGGGAAAGAGAGGGGAGGGAAGGGGAGGGGAGGGGAGGGGAGGGGAGGAAAGGGGATGGGAGGGGAAGGGAAAGGAAAGGAGAGCAGCGGATGGGAGGGAAGGATGGAAGGGGAGAGATGAATGAGATTGGATGAAGGGCCGGGCAGAGTAGAGGGGAGAAGGGTGAAGGGTTGATAGAAAGCGAAGGGGGAAGAGGGAGAAGACGAATGATGAGAGCAAACAAGGGCAGGAGGGTGAAAAGACGAAGGAAAGAGAAGTGAGAAGGGAGAAGAGACGGATGGAGAGATAAAGAAAAGGGACGAAAGGAAGGGAGGAAAGAGAAGGAGTGGACAAGGAGAGAAGATATGAGAGGAGAGAGGAGAGATAACAATAATAGAGGAAGGGAGGAGGGAGAAGAGATGAATGAGGAGAGAAGAGGGAGAGAAAGAGAAGGGAAAAGAGGGAAGGAAGAAGGAGAGTTAAGGGGAATGGAGATGAGTGAAGGAGAAGAGGAAACGTGAATAGTGAGACTGGGGATAAAGGAGTGAGGGAAAGAGAGGAAAGGTGGAAAGTTTCGTTCAGTCGGCGCAACATCTGTGGTCATAATTATGCCGGAGAGAGACAAAAGGGGAAGGAATTATAGAAGGGAACAGATCCCAGGAGACGGGACACAACCCCGGATCAATACCTGGTACCCATTCACTGCTGGGTGGACAGGGGCGTAGGGTATCGGAAAAGCCGCCCAAATTTTTCCACTCCGCCCGGGAGTCGAACCCGGGCTCTCTCGGTTGTGAGCCAAGTGTGCTAACCACTGCACCACGAAGCCCCCGGGAAAGAGAGGAAGAAAGGGAAGAGGGAAGGGGAATGTAATGACCAAGGAAAGAGAGGGAAAGGAAAATGGATATACTAAAAAAGGGTGAAGGGAAGGAAATCGGGGAAAATAAGTGTACAAAAGAAGAAACAACAGGAAACTAAAGGAAAAAATTAGTAAAGGGTAAGATAAAGACAAAGGAAAGAAAAAAAAACAAAATAGTAAAAAATAGCCGAAGCAGGAAACGAAAGACAGGAAAAAAGTGCAGAAGGAAAACATAAACAGGGAATGAGAAAGAATAATGAAAGAGCGTGAACTGTGGGAAGAAGCAAGGAAGACAAAGGAACACAAAGAAAGAGCAAACAACAGCAGTCCTGCTGGTCCTTACGAGGCTGTTTGTGACAAGCTACACTAACTATCTAATCAAAGGTGGAAGATGAAGGACAGCAAAGGCGAAGGCTCCTCCCCACCCCCCATCCCTCCAGCCAAAGCTGGCAGGAAAGGAAAAAGAACCATGCAGCATGGAAAAACTGCATGGAAATTATGTAGGAAAGAGGAAAGAACTACCATTACTGCTACCACTAACCGGGCGATAAACGCGGATAAGGACACCAGTATTCGAAAGAACTTAACGTTATTACGACAATGAGTAATATCTTAGTTGCTGGTTGGATTCAAAATACTTGTCTAATCTATTCTTGAAGGACGTAACTGTTGTACTATCAACGACATCACAGGGTAGAGAGTTCCAAACATTAACAACTCGATTGAAGAAGAAGTGTCTAGCCTCGTCCGACGAGAATTTTTCACCACTTATCTTCATATTGTGATTTCTTCTTGTTCTATTTGATCGATCAATTGTGAAGTAATCTTCCGCATTAATATCACTGAATCCTTTAAACATTTTAAACACTTCTATTAGATCGTCTCGCATTCTTCGTTTTGATAGACTGAATAAATTTACTTCTTTAAGCCTTTGTTCATATGATAAATTTCTCAACCTAGGAATCATCTTTGTTACTCTTCGTTGAACCCGTTCCAACTTTTCTATGTCTTTTCTGTAGTAGGGAGACCAAAACTGTACACAGTACTCTAGACGGGGTCGAACCAACGAATTATACAGTTTTAATATTACTTTTTCCGATTTATTATTAAAGACTCGTCCGATGAAGCCAACCAATTTGTTTGCAGTTTTAACTACCTCTGAACAATGCTGACCGGGCTTTAAATCGCTTGATATAGTGATTCCAAGATCCTTTTCTTTACTTACTGCAGAAAGTTGTTGGCTATTCATTACGTACCGAACGCAATTGTTATTTTTTTCCGATGTGCAACACTTTAGGAGGAGAAGGAGGAGGAGGAAGAAGAGGAGGAGGAGGAGGAGGAGGAGGAGGAGGAAATGGAATAGCAACAGGAAGATAAGGAGGAGGAGGAACAGAAGCAGAAGCAGGAGGAGGAGGAGAAGAAGTAGCAAGAGGAATGGTTTGAGGAATGGTAGGGGGCGGAGGAGGCGCGGTTTGCAGGGCAGCCCTCCGTCCCTCAATGTGAGTGTTTCAGCGCGGCGGCGAGTAACTTCCCGGCATTCACTTTGATTCGCCGAGTTTCTGTTCCTTCCTTCCCCGCCGCCGCCTGTCAGCCGAGCGGTAACCGATGCGCGTCACAGCCCTTCGGTGTCCCGCTTTGATCTGTTTCTCCCTCACTCGCTCCCCGGGCCACTGAAGAGCTGGACGCTGTGTTTGTTTTGAGTTGAGGAAATTCTGTTTGCCCCGTGTCCGTGTGTGTCCAGATCAAGACGTCCTCGGTTTTACCTTTACCTTTTCCAGCTCTGTTTGGTATGGCTTACTCGAGGGTTCCAGAGTTCTTGGGCTTACTCCTTAAAAAGGTTGTCTGAGGTATATTGTTACCGAACGCAACTAGACTAATATCAATTTCTCCTTGGATTAATTAAGACGTCTTACGATTTTTTTTTTCTGTTCTGTTCAGTATGACTAATTAACAGGCTACTTCAAATACTTTTTGAACATTAAAAGTAGACTGACATAACAATCTTCGGATCAAGGCTTCCAAAGTTTCTCTAGGATGTGTTTCGGTGATGCTCAGACTGACTGCTGTGACTGATAAGTTTCTAAAGGATGAATAAGTTGACATACTTAAGTTTATCTCGTTTTTGTGTCGAAATGTCCAACAAGACTTCACGAAGATGGACAGGAGTTTTGTTTTTTCCTGTATGGAATTGCTACAGCGCTTCAAGATGTCGCAACGATAACTTGTGGCCGTACTCCACACTGTCCTTTACTAAGAGGTGACAGTTGTTACCAAGTCGGCAATCAACGGCAGCCTCAAAAGTGCTTGTTGCCTTCCATGAACTTCACACACTTCGCTTCAAACTTTTTTCTTGGCATATCAGCGTTCTACTGTTACTAACAGAAGAAAAAATAACTACAAATGGGCCGCATATCGCTGTTCCTGCAAACAGATGATGCCCGAACACGAATCAGGAGGTTCGCGAGGTGTCTCGAAAGCAACGAGTCGTTGTGTAGAGGAAGGGAATATGACTGGAAGTATGTTACCAATATACACTTTGTTCATTTCTTTATAAAATAACACCTTGCCTCTCTCCTATACTTTAATTATATTAGAAACACTTTGGTTAACAGATTAAATATGACACCTTACTGTTATACTATGCTGACAACTTAATTTATTTCATACCTCAATTTTAATATGTCTCTACCATGACACCACTCGCCTTTGCATAATATTAATCGTATGTCCGTTACACAACAAATATCGATTCCAAACCCTTGTCGATTCAGGCAGGTGTCTGATTCTAAACACACGAGGAATCTTAAGGTTTAAATGATACTTTAACATATATGATGATACCTTGATATCACTCTGCTTTCCTTAATCTTAATCGTACGTATCCGTTACCCACAAGGACGCCGGACCCTGACATACGGGCTACACAGTGTCCCGGCGACCCTTCAGCCTGGCGGTACTTCCCCGAACACTTCCTCGCTTGCCTACAAAAAGTGCACGCCGCCAAGCAGCTCGTGACGCTGACGGCTCTGTCATGACACTTAATTGGCTGGCTTACCTCACGCCCGACACTCGCCGCTCCATCCTCGACACAGATTACTCGCCACAGACAAACACGGACACACAGACACACGCACACACTTGGCTGATTGGCTGGCCACTGGAGGGCAGAGACGAATGCGAATCAACGAGGCGGGGTGACGTGAGGCTTATAGCCTCTTCCATTTAGCGTAACCCGTTTTTGGGTCATAATCTGTTGAGTCCCTTGATAGATCATCATCATCATAAAGATTTCCCCTGGGGCCCAGGGGGGGGACGGGCCTTTGTCTATTGACGGCCCGTCAAGAGAATTACTAAATAACTAACGGGGGGGGAGATACCGCTTAACCAGCTGCGTGAGGACCGCCTCTCCAAGACGGAAGAGAAGGGCAGGCGCAGAGAGGCCGTCGGGGTTGGCAGCAGGGGTCTCGTGAGCAGGCACTCGAGGAGGTAGTGGAGAGGGCAGTCCTGTTCCTCCTCGCAGTGCTCACATTCCCTCCACCTGATATCGTCAGGGTCAAGCTCCGAGAGGCGAACCTAATCGGAGGCAGTGCAGCGGGACACTGACGGAGCGGGGATGGGAGATTGCTAGTCTCCAGCGTCCTAAATCAGTGGCGGCCGCGTACCAGCAGCCCGAGGGCGACTCCACAGCCACAGCCCGTTCGATTTCCTGGACGATACTGCTCCCTGCCCGAGAGAGTAGGTGAGTCCGGAGCTGTCCAAGACTGGGCGGGAGGTGAACAGTGACTAGTGGGAGGAGGTGGCATCCTTCGCCGCCGTATCAGCTGCCTCGTTGCCCTCAACGCCTGCGTGGCTAGGCAGCCAGTTGAGGTTGTACGACGGCCGTCCGCCTCTAAGGCCGCAAGAGTTCGCCAGATGGAGGTGAGCAGGCGGACATTGTCGCGGGCGGAGGCCTGGTTGATTGCCTGAAGGGCGGTCGCCAAGTCGCTATGTACAACGACAGGCCCCGCTGTCATCTCTTCGGCGTGGAGGAGGGCCATCGAGATGGCCGCAAGCTCAGCCTGGGTAGAGGAACAGCCATCAGTGAGGCGGAAGGCACCAGTGGCTCCACCACCCACAAAGGCGGCACCAACTGCTCCCGATTGGTGGTTGACCGAGCCGTCGGTGAAATACACAACAGCCCGGGGAGGCAGTGGTCCAGCGACGCGCTCTATAGCCTCGCGCCGCAGGTCCGCAGCAGAGAGGAGCGCCTTTTTTGTGAGAGTGGCCGAACAAGGAGATCAAAGGAGCAGGGGTCAAGGAGGAGGAGTACATAGGCAGGGACAGGGAGGTCGAGGGCGCCGTCAGCATGCCCGCCAGGCCGTTGCTGTGGATGACCTGGGCGATGCGAGACTGCCAGGGCTGTCGTCGGAAGCGTGGGGGTTGGGTTGGAGCTGCCTCGAACCCGTTCCGCTAAAGGAGCAGCCCCGTGGTACGGAGGAGGGCGACCAGATGCCCAAGCCCGAGCTGCCGGACACGCTCCGAGACACAGCAGAGGACGCTTCGCTCGCATGCAGAGGCACTTGGTCCAGCCTGGGGCGCCGAGCAGAGTGCGGAGGGCGGAGTTCTGAGCAGTCTCAAGCGGAGCAAGGGAGGAGGCCGGCAGTGTGATTAGGCAGGGCGCAGCATAGTCGAGAGCAGGACCGGACAGCACCAACATAGAAGGAGCGGAGGACCCGGTCTCCAGCACCACAGGTGCTACCGCCATAGCCCTCATGACACGAGCCCTGGCCATCATTTTGACGCGGACAGACGCGACGCAAGGCGAAGGACAGCCAGGAGTCAAGCAGCATGCCCAGGTAAGGAACTTGATGGACCCAGGGCACAGGGGTGTCATCCATAAACAGGGGGCAGGAGGAGCTTATACCCAAAGGCCACGGCTCTCGTTTTTGGCCGGGTTGGGCGCCAGGCCAAGCTCCGAGCAGGAACTCAGGACACGGCGGAGCATGACTGAGCCGAGCTACATGGTAGGGCCCGGAGGCGACGATGACGATGTCGTCCGCGTAGCTCAAAACGCGGACATGACCGTTCCCCTGGAGGCCGACTAGCCGCTCCATCAGAAGGTTGACCAGTAGAGGGCTGAGGATGCCACCCTGCGGCGTACCGTTTTCAAAACCTCTCGAGGCCGAAGTAGTGCCCTGGAAACGGACCGCCGCCGTCCTACCCTGTAAGTACTGTCCAACCCAGCTGAGGAGACGGCCACATGCGCCCTTGGCAGCCAAGACAGAGAGAATGGCGGGAGTGGAGCCATCTCAAATGCCTTCGTGATGTCGAGGAACACGGCGACTGCCTTGCAGCCCACAATCCCAGACAGAAGTGTCGTGACGCAGTCCCTCGTGCCTTGCCCGGCAAAAGCAAACAGATGGTGATGTAGGGGACCGAGAGACCACTCGAGGCGGGACAGAAGCACCCTTTCCATCGTTTTCCCGATGCAGCTGAGGAGGAGATCGGGCGGAATTCTGCCACAGCCCCGGCCTTAGGGATGGGGACGATGGTGGCGCTTTTCCAGGCAGGAGCTAAGGTGCCTGAGGTGTAGTAGGCGTTGAAAAGGTGCAGCAGCTCAGCCTCCATGGTAGGGCCGGCGTGGCGGAGCATACCATAGCTGACCCTGTCATCCCCAGGCGACGTAGACCGATCCGGGATGGCACGCCGGACTTCTTGGAGAGTGATGGCCGCGTCTGCTGGATGGGGAATAAGGCAGGCGATGGTATGCCAACCATCTCTCCGGGTTCAATCGCCTTTGCTGAAGCCGCACTGCAGGGGAAGACGAGCGGTGGCAGACCGGGAGGCGAAAAGCACAACAGGCGCTCAGCCTCCTCTTGCGGCCGGGGGTGGAGTGCCGGCCTCGAAACACTTCCTCGGCCAACCGAGCGGATCTTCCGCCAGAGGAGGGACACAGGCGTGGTGTTATCAAGGGAGGCGCACCAGGCGAGCCAGTGCTCCTCCTTGACCCGGTTGGTCGTCATCCGCGCTAGGCGGACCGCAGCCCGCAGAAGGTGGTGGGTCGCCTCGGAGTTGTGGCGACGGTTGAGCCTCCGTGCCATGTTGACCCGGTGGTTTGCCTCCCGGACCTCATCGTCATAGTACCATCTGTCTCGGTGGTGGAGAGGAGGACGTCGAGACAGTGGAATTGCCGCGTCAGCCGCAGAGTGAAAGGCGGCGACGAGACGAGCCTCAGCAGCGTCGATTTCAGCGGGGCGGGGATGAACATTAAAGAACACGGAGAGGGAGTGGCGGAACTTCCCCAGTCGGCCTTGCGGATGTTCCAGCAGGGTGGGCGGGGAGGAGGACTGGTGGCAGGCGCGGAGGGTAATCAAGGAGGCTATGTGGTCACTCACGAGGTGGTGGTGAAGCGACCACTCAGCGTCAACTCCCAAATGTTCCGATACAAAGGAGAGGTCAAGGACTCCGCCCGCAGGTGCGTCAGCTCGCCAGTGTTAAGTAGGGAAACACGGGGGCTTCCTCTAGGGCGGCCGCCAGAAGACGCCCGCCCGGTTGCGCCTAGCACTGCCCCAACGCTCGTGGTGAGCGTTAAAATCTCCCCGACAAAACAGGCTCATCACTGGCGAGGTGAAGAGTTCCCCAAAGTCAGGCTCCTCCGCAAGCGACCCGCAGTAAATGCAATAGAAAGTTAACTGCATCTGGGGAGCCGGATGGTGACTGCCAATACCTCCACGCCGTCACCGCAAGCCACGGGGTGACGCACTCAGTGCAAGGAAGTGAATCCTTGACCAAGATGCCACACCCACGTGTCCGACCGGCGACAGCAGGAAGGTAAAAGGCCTGGTATCCCCGGAATGGTGCGAAGCAGCCCTCTGGGAGAAGCGTCTCCTGAAGGAGGACAACGTCAGGGACTCTCACCAGCGCACCACGCAGCAGATTCGCTCTCCCGCGGACGCCACAGACGTTCCACTGTAGGACCGTGAGGCGGTGGGGACCTACATGGACGTCTTCCTGGTGCGCGGGTCTCAGGGCGGCAACGGGCAGCCCAGCAGCACGCCCGCGGAACAGGAGGCGAGAGGCGGCAGTGCCATCTGAGTGGTCTGACCGGGACGGAGGGCAGTGGTGTCACTTGGGGCACAGAGGGACCTGCGCAGGGGTCACCAGCGCGGGTGTCTGCTGCACTGGCGGGGGTGCAGACGTCAGGGCCAGTTGTACAGGGAAGGGCTGCCTACCACCTCTTTGGCCGCGTCTGAGAAAACCCGCGGCTCCACGTCTGACTTCAGTGCCGTAGCAATGATTCTCCAGAAGCCCTCAGAGGCCCACCATCACCTCCCTCGTGATGATGAGGCAGCCAGGAGGAGCAGCAACAGGAGCCAGAGCAGGCAGGGGATGGAGAGCTGGAGTGTGAGACGGGCAGCGAGAGCACGGGGAGCAGGAGCGCAGGCGGCACGGCAGGCACAGGCGTGGGCTGGGCCGGCAGAGGAGGTGGCTGATGGTGAGGAGTGAGGGCAGGGAAGCTCACCTCGTATGGAGCTGGGGAGAGGGTGCAGGAGGTGCCTGCTGCGCAGGTGGAGGCACTGCGGACACGGGGGCTGCTGGCTGCCCCAGCGGAAGGTGCCTGGTGGAGCAGGCCGATGAGTTTCGACCCAGCGCTGTTGGACGGCGCGCTGTTGTTGATCCACCAGCACCCGCCGGTTGGCACAGGTCTTGTTCCAGGCGTGGTGTTCCTGGTGGCAGTTGGGGCACTTGCTGGTGACGTCCTGGCCGGCCTTGTACTTCGTCAGGCACCGCTCCGTATCGTGGCCGGCCGAGCATATGCCACACACTGGGGGCAGTGCACCTCGCACGATGGTGGCCGAACTGCTGGCAGTTGTAGCAGCAGAGCAGTTCCCTGTTGTATGGACGAGTGTAAAAACACCCCAGCTCCCCAAGTCCAGTGTGCCCGGGGCGGCCCCGCGACGGTGACGAACACCTGGCGCGTCGGCCCGTCAGTAGAGCATCGCTCCGCCTCCAGCACGCGGGGATGGCGCAACAGGGGCTTCAGGGGCATGGCCACAGGGTATGCCAGCAGCACCTTGGTGTTCGCACCAGGAGCCACACGCAGTGACACCAGGACACCGGAGACCTCCTTCACCCCGAGGAGAGCATCGTGCTGGTGTCGGTCGGTAGGGGTGACCAGGACACAGCCCGACTCGAGAAACTTGAGAGAGAGGCGGGTCTGGAGCTGCATCTCAGTGCCTCGGCGAGGTCAGGGTCGACTCGAACCCAGGAGTCGCCGGAATCAGCACCTTTGGAAGCGGGCGTGGAGAGCAGCAGAAGGTGCGGGCGTGGGTTGAGGTCGTGGGGGCAGAGAGGGCTGGGGGCGAGAGGGGTGCCGAGGGGCGAGCGTCCCCGTGAGGAAGAATCACTGGCAGGCTGGGAGGAGCGATGCTGTCTTCTCACGACTGTCTGCCAGCCCTCCTCACTCTCCGCGTCTCCGGCAGACAGCTCAACATCAGGCGCGGGTGGGGCAGGAGAGGCATCCATGACCGCACTGTCAGCTATGACGTCAGACGCACGACGAAGGAGGGTCGAGTCAGACGCATCCATGCAGTCGTGGACCCGCAGCGACAGCGGCTCGCGTGAGAGGAGGTGAAGGGGGCCCGTCAGGAGGCACACCGCCATCCGAGGAAGTAGCAGATGAGGAGGAAGAGCAGCGGGAACGTTTGGGAGCGGCGTCCCGATCAGCAGCAGTACCAGAAGGGGCAGGGGCAGCGGGGAGGTACAGCAGGGCAGCCAGAGCCCCAGCAGAGGCAGCAGGAGGACAGGGGAGCGAGAAACAGCGTCAGAAGGCGGGGAGGGGGAGCAGGACAGAAGCACCAGGAGACGGCGAGCAGGGGCGGGAGGCAGCGCCAGGAGAGGGCAGGGGGAGGGGGAGGCGGATGAAACACCAAGAGAGGGCGGGGGAGCGAGAGGCAGCGCCGGGAGAAGGCAGAGAGGCCACGGTGGAAGACCCACCAGCTGACCAGCGGCGGCCTTTCTTGTGCCTCCCCATGGCGGAGAAGCAACAAAATCAAAAATAAAATAAAGTATATAAATAACAGAAACAAAAATAAAGAAAATTCCTAAAAACAAAACCACCCCGACGGAAACACAGCTAAACAATGGGATGGGGTAAAAAGGTGGCAGTGGAAACACTGGCCTTCACCAAAAGGTGACGCACAAGCAGTGCGTGTGCACAGTGCACACAGCACAGCAGTGTGCTGGCCGCTGGTGCAGGATGGACGGCGCACAGCTAAAGGCGGGCAGCACAGGACGAGAGTAGTGGTAACGAGCAGGGGTGGAGGAGCGCGTAACAACGCAACAAGTTTAACTGCGTTGCTATGCGGTGCTGGCTGAGGCAGAGCGGCGAGCGGTGCGTCTGCTTCCAACTAAAGCTGGAGGCAGACTCCTTGATAGAGTCCCGACAGCCCTAAGATTTGGACGCCATTATTGGACCTGTTTTCGCCGCGAGAGCGTGTGCTAGTGTTTGAAAAGCGCGGCGAAAACACAGGGGCTAATAATGGCGTCCATCTTAGGTTGTCAGGATTCTATGAGGACTCTTCAGATCACGACCCAGAAACAGGTTACGCTAAATGGAAGAGGCTATTAGTGATGAAAACGCTCGCTTTTTCTGGCTGACTAAACAAATGCCACCTCTCCCTTCCCTAAGTGGATAAACATAATCAAAGAGAACGGTGTATGCAGTAATTCTATCAAAATTAAGTGAAAGTATGAATGAAAAATACGATGGGACTGTTATTAAAGGCGGTATATTGAGTAAATAGCATGAAACAAAAGCGTGACTGCCCAGCTGAGCAGACGCGGCGGCTGTGCGCAGGCGGCTGGGCGAGGCTAGGCCAGTGTGGTTACCTGCTGACCAGACACTAGGGCGAGACGGAGACTATAACAACTATTCAATAACCAATCAATAAGTTATAAATACCATCGCTATTCACACACACCTGCTGATGAGCCGTGCTATTACTTAAACTTAAGGAAAATAAATATATAACTTTTGTTTTCTTCTTGAGAGTGAACAACAACTGGCGAGTCACTTTGAACCCCTTTCGGACCCTTGGGCGACGCGGGGCTGCTGGAACACCGACCCCGCACGTTGGCTCATTTCCTCTATACTATTTGAAAACAAAACAACAATACGCGTCACAATGAACGAATAAATGCACGATCAATAAGTTACCCAGTGAAGAAGAGACGTCACAAGGAAAAATAGCATGGTACTAGCAGAGACAAGTCACCATGAGCTTTAAACAGACGAACGAACACAGGCATCAGTTTGTTTCAACCAGTCCCTCCCTCCCTCTTCCCTCTCCTGCGAGTGCGTGCAGGTGTTGGACGGCCTCTCAGGTGGGCTAATAAACGTGACTGATATAAAACAAAAAGGAAAAATGTGCATGAACTTATTATTAATTAAACCAGGCGTAAGGGGAAAATAAAACCTGATGCTTTTAGTTTGGTTACGAGACTTCTTCAATTAATTTAAACCAGTGAAAGTGAAGGAAAAGAATTGGATATGCCATTTAATCCCCCGAAAAGTCTAAAGGGACTCTTGGCTGTGCAACCTTGAGTTCTTAAAACAACGTAAGGATGATGAGACACAACTCTCCTCATTATCAAACCACTCAGTGAAGGAAGCGAACTTGGTGTGTCGTTTATCCCCGACAAGCTTAAGGAGGCTGAGGTCGCTTGGCTGCGTGTGACCTTGACTTCTTAAACCAGCGTGAGGTAAACCTGGCGCACCTCGTTGTCTTCGGGGCCGGGCGTGAGGGAGGCCGTGGCGGCGATGGACGGGCTCGTTGGGCCGCGGGAGAGGCACTTCGGGGGGTCTGGAGCGGCGCGCGAGGCGGTGCGAGGAGAGAAAGGCCAAGTCCGTGACAAGAGCAGCGAGTATGGGATGAAAGTAAACGAGTCAAAGACCAATTTTTTGTAATGCAGCACCCCGAGGACAACGAGCCATTGCACATCGACGGCTTGGTGGTGGGCGGTGTGCTCAGTATGTACCTGGGCTTCCCGTTCACTGCCGATGGTTCAGTATCGTCGTCAGTCAGAGCTCATGCAGATGCCAAGATGCCTCGTCATCAAAATTGTGTCCTTTTTAAATAAGAATAATGACATTCCTTTTCGTGTTAAAAACGTGTATTTGAGGCTTGCTTGGTGTCAACTATTTTATACGGGTGCGAGTCCTGGCTGAATGCAGACCTTAGGCCGATAAAAAAAGCTGTACAATTGGTCGCTAAAAAATTTACTTGACGTAAGGTTAACTACGTGCCATGATGTATGCTATGTTGAGTCTGGCTATCCTCCTTTACACTCCTTAGTTAGAAGTATGCAGAGAAGCTTCTTCTCTAAGATGTGGCGTGAAAGGCAAAAGAATGGAGGATGACCATTAGTTTTATCAGTAAATACTGTCATGGAGAATAATTATCGAACTTGGATATACATCGATGACTTGCTGAACAGGGTAACTGACGACATTGATGAAGGTTTAGAGAGCTAAAAGCTAATATTAATAACTCAACCTCCTCTAAGCGTGTAACATATAAAGAAATATATCCAAGTTTATCTGTCCCTTCTGTATACGAGGCCAAGACTCACATTAGCGAGCACCACCAATTGCGTACACGCAGTTCCGTGTGTCACACACTCGCTGGCTGTGGAGGTAGGAAGATGGAACAGAAGGGGACGAGGAAGTTACCATTGGAAGAACGGCTTTGTCTCTGCGGTCAGATCCAAACAGAGATGCTCTCTCTCTCTCTCTCTCTCTCTCTCTCTCTCTCTCTCTCTCTCTCTCTCTCTCTCTCTCTCTCTCTTGTCATATCTGCAGCATTGTTCCTTCACTTTCCTTCTCTTACCATGAAGTATACCCCAGGCATGCTATGCTCGTCTTGGCATTTTCCTTTTTTTTCTCTCTAACTATCTGTGTATGTATGTACCTATCAATCTCTTCCTGTATATCTACCTATCGCTCACTCCCCTCTTCACCCTTTCAATATAACATTTCCTTTTTTTTTCATTCCTACGTTTTCTCTCTTGAGACTTCCTTCCCTTTTCACTTCCATCCTTTATTTCTCTGCTCATTTCTCCCTCTCTATCTATCTGTCTGACTGCCTGTCTGCCTGTCTGCCTGTCTGTCTGTCTGTCTGTCTGTCAGTGCACTCAATGGCACAGGACACCATAACATTACACATACATCTTTATGACTGGAAGAAGTAGTATTGGTAGTAGTTGTTGTTATTGTTGTGTTAGTTTTCTTTGTTGGTGTTGTAAAAGTGTCCAATCGTCTTCACAACCCTATCATCACCTTTCATATGTCTTGACACGTAAAGTAAAATAAAGTGGCAATACATAATAAGAACATAAGAACATAAGAACATAAGAACGCAGGAGTCTGCATGAGGCCGGTAGGCCTGTACGAGGCAGCTCCTTTGACCCTAAGCTCCCGTGTATCTAACCCCACCTAATATCGCTGTCCATGAATTTATCTAGTCTATTTTTTAATGTGACAATTGTATTGGCACTCACCACATGACTGCTAAGCCTATTCCTCTCATCCACCACCCTGTTAGTAAACCAATTTTTGCCTATGTCCCTGTTGAATCTGAATTTATCCAGTTTAAACCCGTTACTTCGTGTCCTACCAGGTTAAACTTACCAACAAAACCTTATGAATGTCTCCTTATTAAAGCCCTTCATCCATTCATAAACCTCGATCATGTCTCCACACCCTTCGCCTTTCTAGAGAATAAAAGTTTAACTGTTTGAGTCTTTCCTCGTATGGCAAGTTTCTCAACCCCTGAATCATCTTAGTCATCCTCCTCTGCACCGATTCTAACATTTTGATATCCATTCTATAGTAGGGTGACCAGAACTTAACCGCATAGTCAAGATGAGGTCTAACTAATGCTAAATATAGTTTGATGAAGACTTCGGGGCTTCTGTTTCTTACGCTCAATGAAATAAATCCAGTACCCTATTAGCTCGATTTCTAGCTTGAATGCATTGTGCCCTTGGACGGAGATCAGAGCTCACTAAGACCCTAAATCCCTCTCGCACCCAGACCTACTTATGAGTGTGTCATTTAAGCAATAGTTATGTGAGGGGTTGTTCCTACACTCAGAATACTGCACTTCCATTGAACTCCATCTGCCATTTATCCGACCTGTCATATAATCTGTTGAGTTCACCTTGGAGAATACTAGCGTCCTGATCCGACTCAATTACTCTACCGATCTTGGTATCATCTGCAAATTTACTAACATCACTACTAATTCCTGTGTCTAAGTCATTGATATAAATAATAAACAAAGTGGACCTAATACCGAACCTTGGGACCCACTCGTAACACATCTGAGTCAGATCTTTTACCATTGATTTGCACTCTTTGCTTCCTATTGCTAAGCCACGCCTTGACCCAGTTCAAAATTTTACCCTCTATTCCGTGAGCCTGTAATTTAAGCAACAGTCGTTGGTGAGAACTTTATCAAACGCTTTACTAAAATCAAGATAGATTACATCATAATTTTCATCTCTGTCAACCGCCTCAAATACTTTGTGTAGAAGGACAAAGAGATTGGTGAGGCATGACCTACCTTTTGTGAACCCATGCTGCGAGTCGTGAATTAAGCTATGTTTCTCTAAATGCTCCCGAATGTTCCTGGCTATTATGGACTCAGCATCTTCCTATAACCGATGTTAAGCTAATTTGGCGATAGTTTGAAGAAACTGACCAGTCCCCCTATTTAAAAATCGGCGTCACATTAGCTACTTTCCATAGGCTCGGCACATAGCCAGTATTTACCGACATCTTAAGATGTCGGTTGGTAAAATCACTGATTACATCACGTAATTCCTTTAGTACCCTCAAATATCCCGTCAGGACCTGGCGACTTCTTCTTAAGCTTATCTATCATCCTGAACTACTTGCCTGGTTATGATTATATCCCTCAATTTATCGCCATCCCGCCCTCGTACACCTGAACTCTTTCCGGTATAGTCGTTCGATCCTCCTGTGTGAATACTGAAAGGAAGTAGTCGTTCAACAATGTGCTCATATTTTCGTAATTTTCTACTAGCTCCCCTGTGTTTGTTTTCAGCGGTCAATTTTCTCCCGTGTTTTGTTCTATACATCTGAAAGAAGCCCTTAGGATTACTTTTCGCCTCATTTGCTACTTTGATCTCATAGTTCTTTTTGCTATCCTGGTGTTTTTCTTAACTAATCTAGATAGTTCGACATACCGGCCCCTGAGATGTGTTTCCCATTCTTTATTTTCTGATAAATTCCTTCTTTAACCCAATCTCGTGTTTTTAGTCACGAGTCATCCACTTAGGATCATTGTTTTCTTTTCTAAGTGTTCGCTGTGGTATATGCTGTTCTTGCCCTCTACTATTACTCTAACTAGATTATTGTAAGACATTTCTACCTGGTTCTCCTGGCTCTCCAATCCGCAGTTCTGGCCCTCATGAATCCTAAATTATCCCAGTTTACCCCTTCAAGATGTCTTCAAGCCCTCGTGGTTGCTCTTCTAAAATCTGGCACTAACACTTGGTTTGGTTCATGGGTTACCGCCTAGTCTAGCTAAAACAGACCGTTCTGTGATCACTGTTCCTAACTCTCCGCCCACCTCCAACTCACGTAGCAAGTTCCCATTATTGGTTAGGACTAAGTCTAATATGTTATCTCCTCTGGTAGGCTCAGTAACTACCTGCTTAAGGAAATTATCTTGTATAACTTCAAGAAAGTCCTCGGCTTCCAGGTCACCCACTAGATCTTCCCAGTCTATATTCCTATAATTAAAGTCCCCCATTACGCAGACATTTCTACTCATACTCGCCCTGCCAATCTCCTGTAGTAATATACTCGTGTCCTGTAGTAGTAGTGTAGTAGTAGTAGTAGTAGTAGTAGTGGGAGGAGAAGGAGGAGGAGGTGGAGATGGAGGAGGTGGAGATGGAGGAGGAGGAAGAGAAGGAGGAGGGGAAGAAGGAGGATGAAAGGAAGAAGAAGGGAAGAGAAAGAGCAGTGGGAGGGTGTATACGTCTCCCCAAACCTCTTGTCTTCTTCCTGAAAGTCAGAAAGTCAAATACAGCAACACGCCGTCGCTCACGTCACTCGACAGAGGCTCGAGGTTGCCTGAGTGCCTCAGTCCACTACACCTTGTTCTGCGTGTCCTTTTTTTTGTTTTTCGGCGTAAGTGTTGTTTTGCGGGGAAAGTTTTTTTCTGAAGAATGGTATTACGTTGTTGTTGTTGCTACTGATCTGTATCTTTTTTCGTTTTTTTTTATTCTTCGTCGACGAGTGCTTGAGTTTCTTGGCAACGTAAATATTTGATCCGCAAAGTTTAGATGAGTTTTTAAGTTCTCATTATTATTCTATTAGTTATTAGTATTGTTGTTATTATTATTATTATTATTATTATTATTATTATTATTATTATTATTATTATTATTATTATTATTATTATTATTATTATTATTATTATTATTATTAGTAGTAGTAGTAGTAGTAGTAGTAGTAGTAGTAGTAGTAATAGTATTTGTATGAGTAGTATTTTCATCATTGTTGCCATCATAATGAGCCCTATCACTGACACAACGGAAAGACACTCTAAGTCTGTTCACGTTGATCCTCCCTGGTGCAGGTGAGGGAGGCATCATGGGAGGGTCGGGCTCGGGGTCGACAGGTAACACGGGAAAAAGCGGAGGCAAAAATGCGGATATCAAATCGTTACCTTTTCATTTGCTTCTGTTCTGTTTTCGTTTTGTTATTTTCTCTCCACTTATCTCTTCCCTATGTCCCACACTGATGGAACTTTAATTTCATACTTGTTTTCTGGTGTGTGTTGTTGTTGTTCTCGTTTTTTTCGTATTGTCTTTCTTTCCTTGATTATTTTTTTAGTTTTAGTTTTTCTTTCCCTAAATTTTCTTCTCCGAATTTTTTTTCCAACTAAGCTGTTCAGTTTCATTTCCTCTGCTCCTCTATTTTGTATTATGTCCTTTTTTTTCTAATTTTCTAAGTTTTCCTCACCTTTTCTCACCTTTCCTAACCCTTGCTGATCAACTCGTACCTTTGCTCACCTTTCCTTACCCTTTGCTTACCTCCCTTACCGTTCTTCAACATTTCCTCACCTTTGTCAATCTCACTTGTCCTCACTGTTACCTTTCCTCACCTCTACCAAACCCCGTACCTCTCCTCACACTTGCTTCCCTCCCTGTACCTTTCTTCATCATTCCACACTTATATTTACATCTCCATTCCTTTGCTCACTACTCCACATTCCCTCCTCACCTGCCTCCCCCGCCTCCTCGTAGCTCCTCGTGATTACCAGCTCCTCCCTCGACCCGCCACCTCCCCACACCAGCACTCAGGCGCCTGTTTTCCCCTGCCTTCCCCGTCTGTGTCCGTCATCCTGCATGGGGCGGGATTTGTATTAGTGACGCAGTACTTGGCTGTTGCGTCTTGCAGTGGGGTTGTGTGGCGAGATGGGACTGGGAGGTGTAGGGTGTGAGTGTCGGCGTGTGCTGGGGAAAAGGGATATGTATGTATGTATGTGTATGGATAGATGATTAAACGTGTGTGATGTGCGTGTGTTTGTTTGGGCAGTGTGTGTGTGTGTGTGTGTGTGTGTGTGTGTGTGTGTGTGTGTGTGTGTGTAATTCACCTCTTGGTCTGCTGCGGGTCTCCTCGAGAGAGCTAGCCGTTCCCCTACGGAAGAGCACAGAGCTCATAGTACCGATCTTTGGGTAGGTAGATGTGTGTGTGTGTGTGTGTGTGTGTGTGTGTGTGTGTGTGTGTGTGTGTGTGTGAATACATTCAAGAAAAGAAAGAAAATTGTCAAGCAAACATAGTAAAACGAATAATTAATAAAGACTAGTGAAGTAAGAGAAGACAGGAATGTGTGCTAGTTTATTAATGAACTTCAGATTTCAGAATGTAGAACCAATAGCCAATCAATGTGTCTCTTTTTTATATCGTGTGTTTGTTTGTGTGTGTGTGTGTGTGTGTGCAAGGCTTTCACTCAGCTCATTTTTTATCCTATTGTATTTCCTCGCGTGTTACTTTAGCTTTCACATAGTTGTTTTTATCTTCCTTTTCCTTTGTTGTATTTTTTGAGGCATAACAGCTCACTCTTGTTTATTCTTTTCTTTTATGAGAATAGAATTTTCGTGTGATTTATCTTTTGCTTACATTTCTTTCCCTTTTTTATGGTTAAGCTCGTGTATGGTATTTTTTGTGTTTGTTTAAAAGATTTTGATCTTCTTAATCCTCTGATATAGGATTTTAGCTTCTGGTGGTTTTATCTTTTTTTTTTCTTTTAACTTCTGGGACGTTTCGAGTCTTTCCCTGTTTTATTTCTATGCTCATTTACTCCTTACTTTGTGTTCGCCTCTTTGATATTTTTCTCTTATTTTTCTTTCTTTTCTTTTCAGTGTCAGTCATTTCTTTACATCATCATGCCGGCATCTTTCAGCCAATTGTTGTCTGTGATTATTTTCATCTTTATTTTATTTATTTTCTCCTTTGCTCTTTCCTGTGTGCCAGCATCAGTCTGAAACTTTTTGTAATTTGTTTTCGCTCTATTTCTATACTTCCACCAGTACACGTACCTCCAGGTGTCGCCTCTACCTGGGGTGTTACTTGCAACCGCTTGAATATTCTTGTGGCCTTACCGCGCCTTGACGGACGCGACACGACATCAGAAAGTGGCCGGCTAGGAGAGTTTGAAATGTGATACATGATATGTAAAGGCTGAAGAATATGTGATGAATGATAAGTAAGGAGTATTAGGAAGGCAATGGCAGAATGTACCTAAAAACTGGTGGAGTAATTGATGTTGGCTGGAGCTGGTGATATGACCATAGATGCGCCAACAGAACTCGACTCGGTACTTTGTTTAACAGTAAGGAGACAGATCAAGGTAAATAAATTAACAACGCGAGGAAATACAATAGAATAAAAAAAAATGAGCTGGTGAAAAGCCACACACACACACACACACACACACACACACGATATAAAGAGACACATTGATTGGCTATTATTGGTTCTACATTCCACAAATCTGAAGTTCATTAACTAAACAACACACATTCCTGTACTCTTACTCACTAGATCTTTATTAATTATTCGTTTTTTATCATGTTTGCTTGACAATTTCTTTCTTTTCTTGAATGTATTCACACACACACACACACACACACACACACACACACACACACACACACACACACAC